>NC_090883.1:2438627-2466127 GCF_036669925.1 Montipora capricornis
CCCTTGTATCCCAACATGCCTTAAGCAAAAATAACTGAGATCGAAAACCATTATGCTCGAGTAGTGACCAAGTTCGATTATTTCTCCTACAACATTAAACCTGTACAGTGCTACTAATCTTACTTTCGATTATTTTAAAGACATTTCCTTTAAATTCAGCTTGTAAACAGGCCATTTTGCAAAATGAGTAATTTCCTTTCAAGATAAATTCTAGTTTCTTAATATTGTAACAGTAAAAATAATACCATTGTTACGTTTAATGGTAATGTACTTACTTTCCCGTTGTATTCTTCTCTGTTTACTACTTGAAAATCGAAGAGACAAATATTTATAAATCTTGTATTATAGAAGTTACATTGCCAAAGGAATGATTAAAGAATATCACTGTTTTTCATTATGAAAGGTAGTCCTACTTGTAAAAGACAGAAAAGAGTTTAGCTCTGTGACGAAGGGCTAACACTCGAAACGTCAGCTTTCAAATTTCTTTACAGTGATCAATTTACCCTATCAACTCAGTTCTCACTTCCCCACTGACAGAGCACTACAGCTTCTTTAAAAGCTAAACCCCTTTATCCTACAACTGAAAGAATGCTTTACTTCCACCAGCCATATTCTTAATCCAAAAACCAGGACAACGGTTGTTTTAGGCTAAACACTGCAAATCATTGAAGTGATTACTCCAATCACTACAATGTGTGCCAATCCCTTACCTAGAATGCAGTGTCTGACACTTGCAGACCGCAGACTAACCGCAAAAGTTAAATGTTGCTTCTCAGCGCTATTTAAAATGGGTGTTTTATAGACTTAAACACTGTTTATCAGCGCTATTTGTATGCAGTCTGCAGTTGTCACCATGATACACCTCCTGAAATGCCAACTGTTTCAGATAAGATCGTAAACCTAATTGAGAGCTTAACCCTCATTGCTACGCTGAGAATTTAACCCTAAACACTTAAAATTATTGTTCACACGCATAAATAATTATTATTGTCTTTGATAGCATCAGAGACAAGCATCCATCATAATAATCGTACTCCATACAATTAATTACAAAAAGATATCCAAATTAAAAAAAAATGAACTTTTCAAACCAAAAACAAAATTAAACCACAAAATCTATCCCTACGAATCTCAGCAATCTGAGCCATTCAAGTACACTGGGAGATGTCTTCATACGCAGGTGAACGAAAAGTAAGCGCTTTCATAACTCCCGGTTGTTCAAACGATGGATAGCGCTATCCGCCGGATAAATCACTATCCGACAGGAACACTCAATTGGCTTTGCTAGTGTTTATCCACTGGATAGTGATTCATCCGGTGGATAGTGTTATCCATCGTTTGAACAACCGGGGCCAGGTGTTTACGTTGATTACCGGCCGCCATATTGGTGGGCAGACCACATGGCGTCTCCATACAAAACTCAATAAAGTTGCGTAAAAGGCTTTAACAAATAACTTAGAAACGATGTACTGCACAGACCTGAGAATGGGAGATAAACGGTGATAAACGGCGAAGGAAAAACTCACCCTGCCCTGGCCACACTAAGCAAACACTGAACGTTTGAATGAGAATTGTCTCCGATCTAAAAGCCTAACCAACTAGTCGCCGGATAGATTGCCCTTGGCGAGCGATTTCAGTAAACAAGTCATAGGTGAACTCGAGCATCGTGGTTATGTCCAAATGGCAAATGGCCCATCTCTTGCAACGCTGGCACTTTACTGCGACGTAACGACCTTTCTGCCGACTTAGTCTCTTACTTTGTTAATTAGTTTTTCCAATACGAATTCCGCATTTATATGAGAAGAACAGAAAGGTTTGCTCCCATTAAAAGCCTACCAGGTTACCGATAATAGGACATTTTCTGGCGTAAGATATTGAAATACACTTATAAACACTTGGCAGACAATTTATGGCCAAAATTTGCATCCCTCCCGCCCATCGGCAATGAATGACTTGCCCAAGGGTTCGAGTTTTTTAGATTAGATTGTTATCAAGGCTCCAAGTTAACTATTCAATTCGGCGTTTATATCCGACCGCGATTCCTTCGAAGTTCGCCACTGAATTTCAAATATTTCGAACAAAGTGCTTTAAAAATGACTGGAAAACCCTTAAGTCAAAAAAGAACAATACATTTTGTTTAAAACTATTGCGGAAAGCGGATGAACAGGGATGAAGCTTCGATAGAAAAAATAAAACGCCGGAAGACATGGTTTGTCTATTAAACTTGTAATTTATTTTACGAACGAGAAAGGAGTGATATATTTTATTTTATGAACGAGGAAGAAGTGATACATTTTATTATATGAACCATAAAGGAGTAATGATTGCGGTAAAAAAAAAAAAACTTCACATATCAAAAATGCCATTCTGGAATGATAGACAACATAGATTATTTGACTGTTACACTGAGAAAAGTTCATTCTTCTGATTTAAGAAATATATCATATCCGCAGTAGTATATTAAAATACTAGAATTTATGTCTTCACTTCTAATCGCCCACGAAAATCACAAAGTGAAGACAAAGTGAGGGCTCGAGTTCCGTTCAGCCACTTTTAAAGTTGTCACTCCTTTCATTGCGCTATAGTCATTCTAGCATCAAACTATATAAAACGGACAGAAGGCTATAAGCCACGCGAAACTAAAATAGAGCCTGATCGCAGGTTAGCTATACGCATACACATTTAGTAATTGAATTACTTATCTGCAGTATAAACAGAAACCTGGCAATTTAGACGACGAAGGTAGGCGTACATCCTTAACAATTAAAAGCTACAATGTTTTTTTCATGCATGAATACTGCAAAGTTCATTACGTACGTATACAAATTTCTTCCCCTGGTCTAATTACAGTTTTGTCGTATTTTTTAATGACATGGTTTGAAATTAATATTACTGACTTTTGTATTTTTATTATCTATCTGTCTGTGTTTTCTAAAAAGTTTTTTTTTTTAATTCTGACGACCCATTTACAGTCCTTTTAATTTAATTTGTGGAGCCGCCGAAGTGGAAGTGCAATTTTCAGGAGCCTGGCTGAAAGCATTAAGTAGTAAAGACCCTTAAAAAGAGGTCACAGTAATTATAAGGGCATTATAATAGAATAACACGTATGTTTTTAAACTGACCGATTCAATTTCGTTATTTAATTTACTGAATTTTTCATAGGGAACTTAGCCAAGATCAAACATGGTCAGTCGAATTATGAAACTCTTTTTATGAGAACGTCACAAATTTTCGGGATTAGACTGAACGTGTTTCTTTTTCTTTTTTTGCGATTTGTGCTTGAAAACGTTCTTAACATGTTCTTAAAGATGTGCGGTGCATTAAGTTCGACTCACTGAGTTGTTCTCCAGTGTATCGTTCAATAAGAAAACCACATTGTTAAAATGCAGTTCAATAACGAACCCCAAGTACTGGAGTTAAATGTTAAGCCGATGACACAAGGTTCAACATCCTGCAACTTTTGTTGCTCAACAAATGTTGAACAATGTTGCACAGAAGTGTTGAACGGAATAGAACTGGTCTGTATTTTCGTTCAACACCGTACAACGTGTTGAACAGCATATTTCAGCATTCAACATGGCATGACACACTGTTCAACATTTGTTGATCAACAATGAGCCTTGTGGGACTGGCTTTAGACTACAGACCCACAGTGGATAAGACACAACTGATCCAGGGTATAAAATCCGTTTTCACCTTGCTTAAATTAGTCATCCTCATTTTAACTAGGCTGAATATGCACTAGTTTAAACCAGCAACCATCCCAACAAGAAAGGAGCAGAAGCACCTATACCTTCCCCCTGCCTTACAAATCTCAACGCATCTTAATTATTTTTTATCACCTTTCTGTATTCATACACTTATCCGTTCAGTCTCAACATCAAAACATAGTGAGGGAACAAAAAATTAAACGCAGGCACTTACAGTTACTAGAACTCGGACCCTCTAGGTCTACAGTCTTGTGTCTTCACCACTACACTGCAACGACGAACATGTTCAACCCGACACCGTTCTTTTAATTTATTTTCGTATGGTAAGTCACAATTGACTGATATCCATGCATCACAACCAAAATTATTACATGACATGCAATTCTCAGGCTAAATGGACCACTCTGATTGGTTAGCTTTCGGTTGGAATTTTACAGTGCAGACAATAACCATGGAAACTGTCCGTTTCCGTATTTTTTCTCTCTCCCAAGAAATTCAAGTTTATGGAAACATTTTTTTTTTTTTAAGCGGAATTAATTTTTTTCATCACAACGGTACAATTATTTATAGCACTGAAGTGGAATTTAGTTTTACGTTTAAAACTGAGGTTACCGTTCAAAGTTCGCTGATGGAAGAGGAAGATTACGAGCATTCACCAAACGGAGAAGCGTCCGATCGTTCCAAAAAAGCGGTGGCATATAATAAACAACCTACTAACCTACTGCGGGAAAATTGGCCCTCAGTCATTTTTGTACAGACCTCGCGCCACGCCCTGATTTTTCATTAGGATTAATTTCGGCTCCAAAGAAGGGTTCTTCGATTCATCTGAGAGCACATTCAACTTAAGTAAAATGAGGATCACCAATTTAAACTAGGTAAAAATGGATGGGGGACCCGTGACCATTCCATCAATTTGTTCGTACTAAAAAGGACCTTTTAAACGAAAACAAACTGAACAGTATAGAAAAGGGGAAAAGGCTTAGATCGGGATTTCCCTCGAAAATTTATTTGGTCAATTTACTCATGTACGGAGATAAGAAAGCTCTTAACATGTCTGTGTCGAATGCAAAATTCATTTATTGAATCAGGTCTGTAAAGGACATGTGACTTGTACATCATGTTTGTAAATTTAATGTTATCTGCCACTTTGTTTTTAAGGTGCTAAACACAAGCTACAGATGAAAGACGGAAGGAGCCTAACGCTGAATATTCAAACCCATGTTGTTGACTTTGAGTATCTCTGTCACCTCCGTGAGAATGTCTTCCATTCTTTTTCGTCACTGCATGAGAGAATCCCTTTGTCTTTCCCTAATCTTTCCACGAACAAAGAATTGTCGAAGTCCTAATAAATCCTACAAAAAAGCCCAAGCCTGAGGAAACAGCTGCACGGTTTCTTCTAACGAAACTGCTTTCATCGTATTTGTTCAGAGCCGAAGATCTTTTTGCGAAAAAGATGACTTGATAAGTCGAAAGATGTGGTTGGTCCTTTTTTTCGGAAACTTAGAATGTCGTAAACTTTACTTAAAATCCATGGTAACTATCCTGGCCGACAGGAACTTTGTATTTAAATCGAACACACGGTAGTACGCATTAAGAAGCTAAAATTTTAAGATTTAAATCTCAAAGACTGAACTTTTAAAAGGCCTTTGAAAACTCAATTCATATTGTGTCCTGTGAGACAAATCTCATGCCGGTTTGCATTGGTGAAATGGCAAAATAGCGATTTTCACCCCTGAGAAGTCTTGAAAAAAAATAAAATACAAGGAAAGCAAATCGTTTGCGTTTATTTCCTGTAGAGGGGTGTTTTACAAAAGTGATTCGCCCTTTTACGTTCCCGATTCATGTGTCTAAGCATTTAGCAATTCTGAATGAAGCACATTTTGTACAATTTTAGAGCGTATTATATTTCCTCGATATATTTATGCCTGTATGCTGAAGTCGTTATTACTGAATGATAAGCTTGGTCCAGATTCACGATTTTATTTTTCTTCCTTTCCAAAAAAATTATACGTTTTCATGCCGAAGAAATGCGTGGGTATGATTTTCATATAAACTCTAATCACTTTACCAACATCGCAGCATGTATTTTTTAGCCCGCAGCTGCATTCTCACTTTTAATTAAAGTGGTTTAAGTGGTTTTTTGTATCTATAAGCTCGTTTGCCGCGACACATGTCGGTTATTCTGCTTTCTTGCTGTCTATTCCACTAAATTTTCTGCATTTAGGGTTCTTTAGTAGAGAATCGCGGCATAGTTCAAGTGTTTGCAGTAGCTGTTCGTTTCTAATGTACATCATAGTACATTTATAGTTACTTTGCTTTCAACGAAAATAGTGGTGGTTATTGCTCATGACAGCACGATTGCCGTTTTTGAAAAGTCAAATTAACGTACACCAAGACATAACAACTAACTTGACAGCTCGGTTCATTCTGTGATTTTTTTTTTTTTTTTTCTTTCTTTAAAATTTGGCAGCTGTTAAGCTATCTCAATTTATTTCACGTTCCGTGATAAAAATGCTCTTACTTGCTGAATGACGCGCATTAATAGCTTGGTTAGCAAATTTCCTTGCAAGAAAATAAGAAACGTTGACATCAAGTTGGTTAAACTTATACGATTTCTAGCCGCTCAATAAAGAGTATGGATTATAATTTTTTTTGTTTTGTTTCTTTTTTTTTTGTTTGTTTTTTTTTTGCGAGAATGCGGGCAATGTGCCTTTTTTTTTTGCGAACACGAGCAGTAATTGCAAGTTAACTCAAAGCAGAGAGGGCCCAATTAAAAAAGGCGGACAGTGAGCTAACTCGGGGTAGCTTTGGTTCTGTTGAACCTCAGTTGTGGGGTCGATCGAGTCTTTGCTGTAATTTGCGACCGCGATCAGCGAAAAGCAACTTTTTTCTTACGAAAATGCAAGCGACGCGAATGCTTGTCGAGTAAACGAGGACTAGCTTAAATTCTGCAAGCAAATCGAGCAAATGCTAGAAAAAAACACAGAATCTGAAGGGTTCCTTCAACACCCTTTTAATGCCTGCGATATTATCCTAACAAATTAATTTCTGATCGAAAGTGTTGACACCCCATTCTGTCGAAAAATCGACTGCCACTGCAATTAATTTGCATTCTATTACTCTGCTTTTGTAGTCATTTTGTTAGCAATTGATTTCACAAAACGTAACTTTTCTGAATAACAACTTGTTTTTCTCCTCGCGGCATATTCATTTTAATGGTAATTTGAATAACCGACTAAAATACAAAAAAAAAAAAAAAAAGAAATTGAATAACCACACTGCCTTGCATTAATTAACTTGTAAAACGTAGGATAAAAGAAGTCAGTGATTCATAAATACCTCGATAAAACTAGGAACTCCTTCACCACTTCAGCTATTTTCGTTTGAAATTTACCAGTCGTTAGATTTTTAAGAGGAAAGTACGAGTGACTTTCCTTATCTGAAACTCGACCTTTTATGGTCCTCCCTTGAATGTATATCATTGGACTCTGCGCATGCGTAGGTTACATTAGCTTACGTTGGCGAACAAACTTACAATATTTACGTCAAGTACGTACTTTATGATATATGATTCATAGCTAATGATTCGTAGTTTGTGATATTTGATTCAATACACGATTCATTTCGTTCATTAATGCGTAATTTGTAGCATTTAACTGAAATATCTATTAAATGACGACGGCTCGGTATGAAAGGTCCTCCCTCTCATTCATCAGTCACCCAGCGACGCCCAAACGTTTGTGGAGTCTTGTAATTTAAATGATTGACGAGAAGGTTGAAGTCATTTGCTCCCTAAACGACGTTTTGCAAAATAAACTTGACGGCTAAAAACGGGAATACGTGATTCTGATTTTGTTTTTCATCTTGACCTTGATCTCAAATTTGTTTGCTTCTGGAGTTTCATTCATCAACGCGTCTAAGGAAGTGTTCACGTGAAGTTTATAGCAACGTATGAAATGTCCTTTGAGGAAGCGAAATCAACGCCTTATACGTACGGATGTGAGCAAGCATGTTTCATGATTTAAAAGCCTTTTAAAGCATCGTTTTGACAACTTTGATCTGTAATATTGTGCCCACTCAGGCTGACAGTGTCGTTTTGGAATGATTACCCACTCCACTCCAGGACTGAAGCTTTTTGACGTGATAGCAAGCTGCTGTCGCACTGTCACGTTCAAAACTCTGTCTACTTACTAAAAGTGAAGTTGCTTATTGTCACACGTACAAAAAGATGGCCATATTTGAGTTAAACAGCGTTAAGTAATTCAACAACGCAATAATGCAATATTCTATTCATCTGTCTCTACATGGAGAGATATAGCAACACTGTCTATTAAAAGTAATGTCGTATTTGCAGCGCTGATATGCATCCTGCAGTTTAATATCTAGCCATTAGCATTAATTCTAGAATGAATAGCTTTTATTTTCTGTTATGCTCTCATATCTCAAAGTAGTGTTTTGCTTTCCGGCATATCTTCTTAATGCATACATGGTAATGGGCCATTTTCGGAACGTCAAATGTTCAGCTTGATGGTGAGGTAGTGAGGACAAAAACAATAGAAACAAGTTGGAATGCATGAATGTGAAAAACACTTGCATATCATCCACTTTCCTTTGTCTTTGTCCTCTAAACCTCTCTTTCAAGCTGAATTTTAATGTATCGAAAAAGGCCTATTCAAACCCCGGAAGACTTAAAATTCAGTACATTTGAATTTGGCAGTAGAATTTTATCGTGTTTTATTGAGCAAATACAACTACAAGCAATCAGTGTGAAAGTTCGATGCAACATATATTTTAAGGTAGTTTTTGATTATGAATATGAAGTGTAAATAATTACATTGATTTTTATCTGGCTTGCCTAAAAATGGGAAGAGCCGTGCACTCCCTAGCTTTACATATTTGCCAAGTTTACGTGCATGCGTTAACTCCATAGGAATCTTGTTAGGAAACGCGACTTTTACTTGCTGGCGCACACGACAGTGATCCATGTTGGATGAATGATAGGAGGGATAGGGTGAGGAAAGGTAGGAGTACTTTGTCTCTCCCCTTTCCCCTCATTTTTCCCGCTTCTAGCCCGACCCCTTGGTGGCAACTGAAATTCAAGATGGCGGATCCATTTCGCAAAGAATCATACTTTGCGTCCATCCGCTAAAATGTGCTTGCACAGCAGTCGTCTAAGCGTGCAAAGAATTTTTCGTGTTTCACGCTGGCCTTGGGTCAAAACAAGACAGTTATAGATTGATGAAATGGTATATGAAATGAATCATATATGAACTGCGGATATGAAATCAAGTGAAGCTATATATGATCTTCTCAGTTATGAACGCAATTTTTACAATTGCGTAGAGAAGCCTGAACATTTCAGGACTTCAACGGGATTTCAACCCGTGACCTCGCACCGAAAAATTTGCGCCTGAATTTTTCAGGCTTCTCTACCCAATTGTAAAAATTGCGTTCATAACTGCGAAGATCATAGCTTCACTTGAGTTATAGATTGGGAAGCGAGAGAAGGCATCCGTCCGATTTTCTTCTTGAGCGCCATCATGTGGTTTGGCGGGCAAGATAGAAAAATTCCGCCCGCTTCCAGAGCCAATCAGATTGAAGGATTCGCAGAATTCCGCCTGCTCGTGCATTGATAAAAAAATAAAATTAGATAATCTTTTATTGTGCGAGAGGGAAGTTTCCATAAAACTGGTTAAGAGACTAAGAGCCCAACTCAAAACATAAATCGATCAATCTTGATAGCTTAGAACATAACCTTGTAATTTTAGCCATAGTCTGAATTTCTTGCATGCAAATTTCAGATGACCCTAACCCTTACCTAAAAAGGTACCAGTTAAAGTCTAATGTTAAGTGTTAATTGTTTCTTCAGTCCTTTTTAAGGCACTTCTGAAAAGGTACTCATTTCCCAAAAGGATAACATTCTGAATATTTATCTTATGTCAAAAGGAAAGGCGCAGTTTCGAAACACTTCAGGAAGCACTTTTCTTTGAAACGTGAACTCCTTTCAGTGCGGCCCTTGACTTTCGAGTGCATAGACTTTCCATTTTTATAAGAGCGGGTTATGCGAACATGAAAGGTTATTGGTACTGATGGAGCCGCCCTCTTCAAACCCTTTTGCCAAATTGCAAATCTTTTCCGCCGGTTCTTACGCACGCATGACTCTTCACCAGATGCCGAGAGCATGTTCAACGATTTTCGGCAGCGCTTGGGAAGATTGACAATTCTGCCTTGTTCAAAATCCCTAAACTCAGAAAAAAATAACAAAGTAAAATAATAAAACGCACGCGTGGATGCGCATTTAGTTCCATAATAAACCAATTCGGAAATACGAAAGGGAACTTTTGATTGACTGCAGTGCAACTGCCTAAACCAAACTAAGAAAGGGAAACAAGAGATTGATAAGCGAATTGAGAAGATTGATCCATTTCAGGTGGCTGACCAGTCCACAATTTTTCCGCGGTCAACGGTATCCATTTTTAAAGGCAGGAGCGGATTTAAAAAAAAACAAATATGGTGAAAATGTTTTTCTTGTTCGCGCGATGGTCTCGGAAATGCGGCCTAAATTCGCTTTCATTACATTAACGGCATGGTGCTTTAAAAGTGAAAACCCTCCAAAATGCTGCGCATGCTCATTCTTTGAAAAATTTGAGACCAACCGCTGTTGGCTGTTCTACCAAGAGTGCATTGCCCTAGAGTAAGAATCTGGTTTCAGGTTTGTCCCCATCAGCGTTGGAAAAGTGTCTGTTTCCAAAATAGTTTTGTGGAAAAATTGAAAATTGGCCGTGATTTCACGACAGCCGTTGTCTCGCTCAACATTCCTGAAAGTGGTTTGTTTGCAGACTTTGTAAAGCGACATAAAAATGTTACGTGTTTTCACGGGTAAGATTAAATGAGGAGAGAGCACGTGCTAATACAATAATAAAAATAATAAAAATAGCACGCCTATTGTATTTCCGATTTGAATAACTCATTGACCGAAAGTAATTACCATGAACTCGCTTAAGCTACTTGGTTTGGTGGCTTAAATTTAATAAGAATTCTAGCGAGATTTGCCCACTCGCTTAATTTTAAGTGAGCTGGGAAAGGAACTGTCTGTTTTCACGGAATTTTCGGTTTTCACTCGCTAAGCGACCTGAAAAACCGCTCGTGAAAACACGGCCAATGGATCAAATGTTGTACCTTATTCAAATCTCCCGGGGTTAAAATTCTTTGTGTATTACTAACTGTATTCTAATATAGAATTCACATTTAAATGAAATGGAAATACCTGGAACAAAACGTTTTATTCCCAAAAGGTTTGAATTGGGCACAACATTGAGTTAGCCGATATGGTCTGTTGTTTATTTTCCCGCAAAATGCATCGTTACTGAGGCATTCAAGAAGCTCTATGCCTTACGACTTCTGAAAAGACCGAGTATGAACACATCGGACTTACTGAGTGTCTATAGGAGTAGTGAACATGCCGTGAAAGTTTGGCAAAAATATCCCTGAGTACCTCTGGGATAGCATTGAATAAATTGAAAACAAGGCTTTTAAGATTATTTATCTGGACTGCTCATATTATCAATCATGATGAAACAATATCGGATAGAATTTTATGACAGAGATGGCGGAGAGTAGAGAACACCCATTGGCATTCCTGGTGCAGTCGCCTATGTTGGAGACTAAACCGTATAACCTAAGATCAGGCGCTACTCAGCCTACCAAACCACTGAAAAGAACTAAGAGAAGCCAAAACGTCTTCATCAAGAAATACGATATGTGATTAGATTGTTAGAATCGATCATAGGATACTAGACCAGTACCTGCATGGAGACGAGAACATTCCTGAGATTACAGACAAGGTTTATGCAATGGGAAAGGCTATTGCGATCAAAACAGGAATAGTGCTAAAGGAGACAAAAGGCCAAAAGAAAACAAAAACCATCAAATGGAAACAGACGGGAGAGGGAACTCAAGGCAGAGATGAAAAAATTCAGACAACAAACAGCAAGAGCCAGCAATGAGATACATAGAAGGACTGAGAATAGGAAAGCATCAACAAAAGAGAAGGAAATCCTGAAGCAATTACAAAAAATAAAGGACGGTATGGAATCAACAACCAGGACATTTAAAATCGAAATCATGTGTGGTTTTCTTTAAGGAGACAGCTACTCACCTTTTGGTTTCTGCTTGTCTGAAGTCCCATTATGTAAACTCCTTCAAGAATCGAAAGGATACCGTATGGGTGAGCCAGGAAACAGAGATGTTAAACGTACTCATAGCCTGTTTGTAGATGATTTGAAAGTATATCAGGAGAGTCATAAGATCTTGAAAGATGTCAATGAGATGATTGTACAAGCAAGAAATGATACAGGTGCATGATATGGAGTAGCGAAGTGTGCTGAAATTGTTTTTGAAAGGGGAAAGATGGTTAAAGGGGAAGGACTGCAGGTGCTGCATGAAAGAATGAAAACTGTGGACCCTGACCAGAATGAGATATACAAGTTCTTAGGAGCAGAGCAGGCCCATGGAATTAAGACCAAAGAAGTGCTCAATAGAGTGAAGGAAGAAGTTAGTAGAGGGATAAAGATCATAACTAAGACAGAGTTGAACTAGAAGAACTTGATCAGAGCTATAAATACCAAAGTGATACCTGTAGAAGCATACCCAATGAATGTGTGCAAATTCACTCAATCTAAACTTACAGAACTAAATCAAGTCATTAAAAGAGAGTTGAGAAAGAACAACATCTAAGACGACAAGCAAGCGATGAAAGATTGTACATGAAGAGGAGTGCAGGAGGTAGAGGGCTGAAATCACTAAAGGATGTATCCGAAGAATCGAGATTACGTGTAGCATGTTACATGTCTATGTCTGACAACAGATGGAGCAAGGCAGCCGGGAAACGAGAAATGATGAAAGAGAACAACTCAATTAAGGATGAAGCAATAACAATGCAATCGAAAGGGAAGACAGTGGAATTGAAAGGGGAAAGGGGGAAATTAAAATATTGGAAGAGAACATATTCGACAAAGCATGTAAACAAGCTTGGAAATTGGTGAAATCATGCTTCAAAAAAGGCACAGAATAAAAAAAAGAGGAAGATTACCATCAGAAAGAAATGCAAAGTGAAATTTATAAAAAGCAAGACCAGAAGTGCAACATATGGCTTGAACAAAATTTGACACCCAAAAAGACATCAGCCATTATGTCAATGCTAGAGCAAATGATTGAAACTAGAGCATGGAAAGCCGCAAAGGGACTCACTGAAAGCTGTAAGTGCAGATTGTGTGGTGAACAAAAAGACACTGTACAACATCTTTTGCCTGGATGCAAAACGATAGCAAGTAGTGATTATGTAATAAGACACAACAGAGCGCTAATGATAATGGCCGTTTCCTGGGCAAAGGAATACAATTTGTTAGATAAGAATGTGAAATGGTACCAGGAAAAATGGTCAATGTTTTGGAAAATTCTCAAGCAAGGCTGGTGTGGGGCTGGGAGTTTAATTTGAGAAAGACGACAACATCTAGAAGACCAGATTTGATACTTGAAGAAAAGGAAAAGAAGAATATCTGGATATGCGATATAACGTGCACACAAGAAAATAACATCGAAAAGAGGAGAATTTATAAAAAAATCAAACTACAGACAGCTTGCATTTGAACTTGGAGAGCGAAGACCTGGTTTCAAAGTCAGAGTTGTGCCTCTTGTGATCAGTGCACTCGGTGAAGGTATAAAAGAGACAATAAAGGAACTGGAAAATATTTTTGAAACAAACGATCTGTGCAAAAAGGTTGTTGCGGAGATGCAGAAGACAATTTTAATAGACAGTGAGACAATAATCCGAAAAGTGTTATCAGGGCTTGTCCAGAGTGACTCCACTCTGGGATCACACCGCGATTTCTCTCCAATGAGAGTGCACAATTAAATACGATCGGCATCAAGCCATAACGGCCGTAGCCACACATCTAGCCCAGCACATGAGAAGATTATAGAAAGCCGAACATTATTTGGAATTTAGTCGCTCTGTGATCCCGTAGTGGTGTTGATGTGATAAGAAATTTATCTGGCGTTATCTGGCGCGAATTTGCCTTGTCAACGGTGAAAAACACGAATGGATAACTGAGCAGTTGGACGGCGATGAAGTGACTATGGCAACTTGCACATATATCAGAATGAAAACCTCGGAGACCTGAGCCACGGAAGTCAGTTCGGGATCACTGGAGTTCGAGTTTCATTGACTAAAGTCATTGTTTGTACTGAGTGAGCTACATTTGTTCTTATATCACCAAACCTGTGGCTCAAATGATTTTGTGTCTTACAAAGCTTATGTCGGGGTCAAACGTTCGCTTCCTGGTATTGACTATAATAATAATAATAATAATAATAATAATAATAATAATAATAATAATAATAATAATAATAATAATAATAATTAATATAATTCATACACTTATATAGCGCCTTATCAAAAGCTCTACGGCACTTTACAATCAATACAATGTAGAAACTTAAAAATAAAAGTCAAGACAGTAGAATCAGGTAAAAGCGAAAGAGAGTCAATCAGAACAAAAAATGTCTTTTAAAAAGATTTTTTTAAAGACTATTTTCAATAGCATAAACACTTGTGGCTTGCTTGATGTGCTCTGGAAGGCTATTCCATGGCTTCGGGGCACAAACTGAAAAGGCTCGATCGCCATATGACCGTCTTTAAATTAGACGGCGGAAGCAGTAAAAGGTTTAAACTTGATGAGCGCAATGATCTTCCAGGTGTACACGAGTTTTACACCGATGAAGTAGCTCACAAACGTAATCAGGGGCTAAATTGTTCATGACTTTAAACGTGAGGAATAAAATTTTAAAAATGATTCGTTGGTCAATTGGAAGCCAATGAAGGTCTTTCAAAAAGGGCGTGATGTGGTCAAACTTCCGGCCACGTAAGACAAGTCGAGCTGCACAATTCTGAACACGTTGTAGGCGCTGAATAAGCTATTTAGGAAGGCCAAATAACAAGGAATTGCAATGATCTAGCCTGGATATTACAAATGCATGAACTACGCACTATAAGTATTTTCTACTCGATTGCAACGGTTGCAGCAGCCTCTATGAACTACTGATTGCCACAAATATTATAGTATCGAACAAAATAATAGTATTTCTTGTTCATATTCTCGATTTTCACGTGACCTCACGGCCGCCATGTTTGTGCCCTAAGCACAAAAAAAGCGGCCATGTTTTTGTCCCAACCCAATCCTCCGGGAATTGACTATTGTGCAAATGTCTTCTTTTGTTTTTGTTACAAAACATGAGTGTTGAAAACCAAAAATCGTTATCAAGAAGAATGAAGAATCTAAGACAATAAAATGTCATATTCATCAACTTTATCCATGTATCGCTGTCGCGATGTGGGCCGCGTTAAGTGAGGAAACCCTATTATCTTTGATTAGTGTTTTAGAGCCGCGCTTTGCTTTATTTATTGGAAATATACATTTCTATTCTTCAAGCCACATTCTCTTCCGTTCGCTAAAAGGAAAGGACACAAAGTGTCGCTTAATTTTTCCCTTCATATAACATAAACAAACGCTCGTGAGGCATGCCGTTCGACAGAGTCTTTAAGCGAGCAAAGGCTGCAAAAAAACTAATGAGTGAATTTTGCATAAATGAGGAATATGTATCCTTGAGGCTTTGACTTAATCTAGATGCGTTACCATGGTAACAGCCAACTGTCAAAAAATATAAACCTTTGTGGTTGGTCTAAACGTCCAAAGTTTCCGCCAAATGTACTGGAATTTACGTGACTTTATGTCTATTTTACATTGAACTAATCATGAGTTATGATTGATTGCTGATCCGGCGATTTCGTTGATTGACAGTTTTATAGACTGATTTAAGTTGCTTTTAGTGAACTTTCTTAGCTTTAGTTTTTCACTTGCGATAAGCCTATGGACACGAACGAATAGTTTTTATTTCTTTGATACTCAAGTTCTTACAAGCTAGAGAGATCCACTCTTCAGGTGCGATAATGTTTTGTTTCTTTTTCTTCAGTTTATTATGTTTGTTTTATGATTTGACCAATTTTCATGCTTTCGTGATTCCGGTTTAGCTTAGATTTTGGAGCCAATTAGAACATTGTGTAATCTTTTCTTGCAGAATAATATATTGTTTATTAAAGAAATCTCAAAGGCTTGATGCGATTGTTTCCTTCTCGACCAGTGGTGGTACATATCATAGCCTGTTCCAGGCTCCGAGATAGTAGGGAAAGCGCAAATATGAGAAACGAGTATGACTATACGCGTGGGGGATGGCGCGCGTGTCTTGTTTTCGCGTTCCCTTTCTACTCGTGCCGACCCCACTATCCGAGAGTCTGGAACAGGCTATACTTAGTGTTAACTGATTAGAGTGTGATGTGAAGTGCTAAGTATCTACCCCATATGAACCATGTGAGCGTTAGCCCTACTGATCGAAATGGGCCCACACAAGGACAAAGAAAAACTCTGATCAGGGTGGGAATTGAACACACGACCTTCGGGTTAGATCACCGCTGCTCTACCGACTGAGCCACAAGGTCAGACGGGAGCAGGTTGTGGAAACTGGAGATGTTAAAGTCACGGCAATGAACATGTGCAAGTACAAGGAGGGATTACGTTTTTTTTGCTAACGTTGGCCGTGTAGCACTTATATTTGAACAGACTTAACTGATTAGAGTGTAATGTGAAGTGCTAAGTATCTACCCCATATGAACCATGTGAGCGTCACTTATCAGTGACCAAGTTTGAGCTTCCAGGCGAAAAACGCATAAATATGGCAGAAATGAAAGTACGAGTGAGTGCTTCAAAACTGTGTTCAGTCACCATAAGACAGAACCTTTAGGAGGAGGGAGATGTCACGTATTGTGTATGTTGGATTGCACAACTATGACGTAGAAAGCGAAGGTCACCGATAAGAGGATTGAAGAAAAAAGCTACCGAAACGTACAGCGAGAATTGAGAATTGAGACATTAAAGCACAAAGAGCCATATTTTTCAGGTATTGTGACCGAATATGTATCATGGGGAAAACACAACAAAACTAGGGCAGTGCTTATCTACATCTAAATGAAAACAGCCTGAAGTTCGTTTGGTGATTTGTATGAAGTCGCATGAATGTTACCTTCTGAAGTGAATGCAAGATGGAAACAACTGTGTGACTGGAGCGCAAGGTACAATTTTCAAGTTTTTATGCATTCGTTTTTGCTAAGAAAAATGAACTATGACACGTGAAAAAAATCTGATTTTCGCTAATCAATGCCGGGATTATCCCTTAGTCCGCACTGAATGGCAAACATGTCTCAAATACCGGTCCGACAGACTAAATGGCCTAATGGGTGAAGAGTTCGTCTTCGTGTTATATTTCAGCAAAAGCCGCATGCATGCACAACCTTCGACACACAGTCGCTAGAAAACGAAGAAAAATGACCTCTGACATCCAGGGAGGTACAAATAGTCACCGGAACATTGCGTGCCGAGCGAAAATTGTAAATCCCAGCTGTCACCATCACGGTAATGGCTACTGTAACAAGCCGCAATTTTATTTGTGACAGGAAATGCAAAATAAATAAAATCTTAACAAATGAAGTTTTTTTGCACGAAAACGAAGAATTTTTACTTGCATTCTTAGTGTCGAGTTTCTGTTCAAATCGCTGCCGGAACACTTCTTTTGCGACTGTACTTGTATCTCATCTATATTTGCACGTGAGAACAATAGTAAAAGTGGGATCTGTCCACTTGAAGAAAACTTAACAGAAGAGCAAAACGTTTTCTAGAATGAATGCAGTCTTCAGGGGGAATAATTACGCGATAAATTTGATTGTAATTTAAAGAATATTGTAAAGATATTTACAGAACGATGACTTAAAGAAGATCTAAAGTATGATTGTCAGAAAGCACTATTTGAACCTCCAATGAGTTTTCAGTTACTTACCTTGATTGTGTCGCTGCGAAGCTTCAAGCTTGACGATCCGTTGCGGACTATTCTTCTGAGCCAACGAACCACTGACAGCTATTAAATCTGTGACAACAATGGAGGAGAAGACGTTTTACCGTACGGAAATGTGCTACCAATTACCTGATGAATTCAATTAACTTGTCCATTAATTAAAATATAATCGCATCACAACATACCAATACAGTGATACAGCGTGCCAAGAGTGTACGTGTCGTTTGCAGATGAAGTTATTAGTATCTAAAAAAAAAATCAAGTTTTCGATTAAAAACCAAAATACCTGCTTTCTACGAATCCTGAACTTTTTCCGTTCAATTGGTCTAGGCGCTGCAACAGAAAGTGTAAGGCTACTACTATATTCGCTCTGACCAAGGGTTACCGCTCGAAACGTCAGCTTTCCAAATCGTTCACGGTGCCGGTAATTCGACCTTTATGTACCCCAAATAGGAGCTTATTTCCTATTAAATGTCACAAGGACCACTTGAAACCCCTCTCAGACGGTGATTGTCTTGAGTTTAGCTCAAATTCCAGGCGCAAGTCCCTATTCTCGTCTCGATATTGCGCTGCGCGATCCAACAATCGTTAGCTTTGGATGCATTTGACTTTTCGGCGCTCGTAATATGATAAAACATGAGATTGGCATTACAGATTGTAGTTTCCGATCTAGATAACAGCTGACATCACGGTCTTCGTTTTTTCACGGACTTCATTTATTTATTTATTTATTTTTATGTTTTTTGAATATATGAAATATATTTTGTTCCTTCACTGGTGATTCAGAAGAGAAAAAAAAGGCATTTTGCGTACCTTTCAATATGAACTAATTAGCATGTTTTTCATCTCAATCATCATTGTACGAGGATCCTGCCCCTAACATATCCCATCAGATTTCTCACTAAGCCCCTCCCGGGTTTTCCACTGGGAAAACGCACACTTTCTAATTATCCTGAAGAACAGTGGAGAGAAAAAGATACTTCACATGGCAAAGGTGCAAAACAGAAATTGTTGGTCGCGAAAACAGCGATGACCTTAGCCTTCGAACGCAGGCGTATTTCCGGCGGTCGTTTTTTAACGACCTCCAAGCAACTTGCGCGGGATTTGTGCCCAAAAATATTTTAATCGTTGTAGGAATAAAAGAGTGAAAATCATCATCTTTTCGTGCTATCTTATCTCAATGTTTTAGTATATACTAAAAACAACTTTTCACCTCAGTGTCTGTGCCTATTGGTGGGTAATTACCGAGCCTCTTCGTAAATATCCTCCACTAACCACCTCCAATTCGGTGAATAGTTGTTAAATAACCAAATCTACGTTTTATAAGCTCTTCCTCAAAACATTTACTTTTTCACTTGTAATATTAATGACGTTTAAAAATAGAAGAACCGTAGCCAGGGTAAAACATATTAAAAAATTATTATAAAAAACGTTCACTGGCTATATACAGTTAAAAACTTTCGAGCTTTCGGCTGTCAGGCTACAGCCTTCAATGGAAATGAATGGAAAAAATGATGACAACTACAATATATACAAAAATAGGTGAGAAAAAAAGAATATAAAAACGGGAAAAAATATTTGTCAAAAAAACTAATTGTTCTTTTTTAAAAGAATGGAGTATTGATTAGGGAGCGGCCTAGAATTGTTATCTGCATGATCTATCGAAGCGGTGTGCCAAGATTCCAGTGTCTTGCGGGTACGAGAAGAACCCTTGTCAATCACTTGGGAATTTTTAAAGTCAATAGAGTGATTTGAAGACCAAGCGTGTTTAGCGATGTTGGAGCCTCTTGCGTAAGACTTCACATTCCTCATATGTTCTTTTTTTCTGGTTTCAAAGAATCTGCCAGTCTCGCCAACATAACTCCATGGGCAGTCGGCACAAGATATTTTGTAAACCACGTTAGGTTGAAGATCGATCGGAGGGCGGGACTTAGGAGAGGGAAACTCCTGTTGTAAAGTCTTGAATGGCTGGCTGACAACTCGAATATCATGTTTTTTAAGGAGTCTAGTTAGAGGCTGAGAAATGCCATTAATATAGGGGAGGACTGCATAATTGGAGAATTCGGAGGGTGCAACCCATTTAAAAAACATGCAAACAAGTTCCTCAGGTGTTGGGATGGGATTTGTTCGCTGAGTAGAAGATTTCTTCTTTAGAATGTTGGAGATAACATTTTGGGGGTAATTGTTAGATCGTAGAGCGTCGATGACATGAATAAGTTCTTTCTCTTTTCCTTGTTTTGTGCTCGGGAGATTAGTTGCGCGATGTAACAAAGTCTCGGCTGTACTGGTCTTGTGTCGTTTGTCATGATGGGAGAAGAAATCTAGATACCTATCAGTGTGGGTTGGTTTACGGTAAACCTCAATAATGAGATCATTATCCTTGCGAGTAACCAAAGCGTCCAGAAAGGCGATCTGGTTATTGTTTTCTTCTTCGATGGTAAAGGAGATGTGTTGATCGATACTGTTGAGTGTGTTATGGAAAGGTATCTAGATTTCTTTTCCCATCATGACAAACGACACAAGACCAGTACAGCTGAGACTTTGTTACATCGCGCAACTAATCTCCCGAGCACAAAACAAGGAAAAGAGAAAGAACTTATTCATGTCATCGACGCTCTACGATCTAACAATTACCCCCAAAATGTTATCTCCAACATTCTAAAGAAGAAATCTTCTACTCAGCGAACAAATCCCATCCCAACACCTGAGGAACTTGTTTGCATGTTTTTTAAATGGGTTGCACCCTCCGAATTCTCCAATTATGCAGTCCTCCCCTATATTAATGGCATTTCTCAGCCTCTAACTAGACTCCTTAAAAAACATGATATTCGAGTTGTCAGCAAGCCATTCAAGACTTTACAACAGGAGTTTCCCTCTCCTAAGTCCCGCCCTCCGATCGATCTTCAACCTAACGTGGTTTACAAAATATCTTGTGCCGACTGCCCATGGAGTTATGTTGGCGAGACTGGCAGATTCTTTGAAACCAGAAAAAAAGAACATACGAGGAATGTGAAGTCTTACGCAAGAGGCTCCAACATCGCTAAACACGCTTGGTCTTCAAATCACTCTATTGACTTTAAAAATTCCCAAGTGATTGACAAGGGTTCTTCTCGTACCCGCAAGACACTGGAATCTTGGCACACCGCTTCGATAGATCATGCAGATAACAATTCTAGGCCGCTCCCTAATCAATACTCCATTCTTTTAAAAAAGAACAATTAGTTTTTTTGACAAATATTTTTTCCCGTTTTTATATTCTTTTTTTCTCACCTATTTTTGTATATATTGTAGTTGTCATCATTTTTTCCATTCATTTCCATTGAAGGCTGTAGCCTGACAGCCGAAAGCTCGAAAGTTTTTAACTGTATATAGCCAGTGAACGTTTTTTATAATAATTTTTTAATATTAATGACGCCAGTTGATCCAACGTACACCGAGCAGGGTTATTGTCCACTGCTCTTTGCTCAAACACTACGGCATTTTCATCGACCTGCTGTCACCAGGCCAATTTTTACATCGCTTTTTTTTTCGACTGACAGCCACAGAGCTACGAAGTGGATTTTGCGTTAGCCTCAAATCAATACGTTTCTTGGCTTTGAATGTGCCTCAATTCAAAGTGAAGAATGGTGTAAGTGAAAGATTTGCATGAATGTTTTCCAATTTAATTGTTCAGTCAACCCAGGGGTGAACCAACGATTTTGTCTTTAAGTACTAGTCTTCTAGTTCCACCATATGTGGGTTGAATCTGCTGTTTCTTCATATGCATTCTCGTCCAAGACGTTTGCCTTCGAGTGCTCAGGTTTTACCCTTGTAAATATTCTTCGGTCGTGACGAATAATCTTGGACTATCTCTTCACAATTTTTTGTTATGTTATGCTACATTCCAGCTGCTCCATTTCTACGAATTCTACGAATCATTTCTATGAATTCTACACTTTGTACTCGAAAACCAACTATCCCAAGATGAAAATCAGAACTCCAAAGGCAATGTTCCCTCTTCACGTAACCTCTTAACGTCACTTATAATTGAACTCCAAGGATGGAGTTTAATACCTTTTGATTTATAGGCATTTTATGTGAAATGGATGTCCAGTCGTGGGCTGCTTTGTTTGGCTGTGAAATTGTAGTCGAGCAAGAGAATTACTACGCTTTAGCTTGACTTTTTACTGTTGTTCTAAACTGAAGAGAGAGGGTGTAATGAACTCGAAACTTCAACATCCTCCCACCTCCCCCCTTCCCCCCAGGAAAACCCCGGGCATTTGAACATTTGATCGATTTGATCGTTCAAATTCCCACCCCTTCGGCCCAAAATGGTGTTCAAATCGTCCCTACCCTATCGTCGGATTTGTCTGTCAAATGCCCCTCCTAAAGAACAATCGTAGTCGGTCCCTGTCGCCTTTAAGAAAACTTGTTTATAAACACACCAACACATGTTTCGTGACCCTTTATCTGATGATGCTGGCTACGCAGTACGCCGTACGCGGAAAGACATTAATTAGATACGGAAAGCTGCAGTCAAATACCCGGGGTTTACACAAGGTGGGGGGGGGGGGGGAAGGGTGTTGAAGTTTCGATTTGATTGGGCGCATAAAGATTATCAGTCAAACAGAAAATTTTGTGAAAGAGGTTACTGTGCATGTAATTTCAGTTTTAGCTGTTGATTAAAATTGTTGGTTATTGTTTGCAAGGCTTGTTTGTTTACTGCTGTCAGCTCACAGGTGTTTGATCGCTGAAAAACGGTATACACTGATAACGATTAGTTTTGTACTATATGCAGAAGCATAAGTATAAGAATTCTCACATAAGTATGTGAAAATTCTAGAAAAGAATGTCAATAATTGGCACAAAAGAATCTTTTCGGAATCATGGCACTCCACAATAGACAAAAATGCGGTGAACGAGCGGAAGCCAATCCCTTCTGTCTATAAGACATTATTGAACCCCTTGGGGATAAAGTAATTCTTATTTTAGTTTCAGCATATTACTCTCGAACAGCATATTTTAGTCACTCTGATGAAGACCGCAGTTGCAGTCGAAAATTCAGTTTTTAATAATTTTTTATCTAGATCAGTTTCAACGTTTTTATAAACACCTTTTATCATATAATGGATACTGATCGCCCATCAAGTATTTGCATAAGTATACACTATATTGCTTTCTGCGGGGGTCAGAAACGGGAGCTCCGCTTTTAGGCTTGGCTAAATCTATTTATTAAAAAGTGAACTACGGATATCAAATTTCCAGCGTTTTCATTGGCTTCCCAGACACAGGCTATCAGTTCATATACCTGCTGTTTCTAACATGGTCAAGGAACGCGTCAGCAATAAAGCGAGCTGAAAACATTTTTGCAACTCTGAGAAAAAATGGCCGACAAAAGCCGTTTTAGACCGGAATTGTCCGAGGCAAAAATCGATGTTTCAGTGGAAGAGTTGTTGATCCTGGGAGTTTTAAAACAATAATTCTACTCGGGCTTGCTGGATATAAAATGATTATGATTATCTATCACTTCATATCCAGCAAGCCCGGGTAGAATAATTGTTAAATATCAGAATACATATGAAGTGTCATATTTAATTTGAACCGCGGAATAGAATGAAATGAAAGTTGGGAAGATCATCGCAGTCAGTGGTTGAGCAACTTTGAACTTTGATCATACCGTTGTATGATTGTGTTTGCTAATAACCGGGGACTGATGAGGAATTGGGGGGGGTCCCCATAAAATTAGAGGTAAAAGGGGGTATTTGAAAATGGGGATGAATCCGTTGTACGGAGTCTATTTTCCTTCTCCTTTCAGTCTCATGATTTTGATTTCTCGAATATTTGAATGGACGCCTCTTTTAGGCGCTTCCAGTAAGATTTCATTTAGCAATGGTATTTTTTCTATGAGACTTTAGATTTGGACCTTCATACTACAGTGTGATATTTTTTCTTCCAAGAAAATAGTTCGCCTTAATGATATATTTTTAGTTCCTTGGTGTTGATTTTCTCTGCAGCAGGCCAGGGTTCTTTGTTTGAGGCCGGAGACCGGACGTTTCGTCCGGTGGTTTCCCATTCCATGTCAGGTACTTTGATGTCAATATTTGAGGAGTTTGTTTTATTATTAATATTTTTTATTATTTCTACTTTTTTTACTTACTTAAGAGAAATCAGTGAACTCCAGCCTTGCCTGGGAAACTGATTCTTGAGTTCCAGAAACACTGGAAACAGCGTTTCTGAGTGTTCTATTTATTTAAAAAATTTCCTGTCCATTCAATGCTTTCAAAAATATGTCCGCTAGTTTACAAAACGCTCGAAAACCGTCCCTGTCTCTGCAGTAATGTGAATGTGACCTTTTGCCCTCACGCTTTTGCATCCATTTAATTTTCAACCGATAAGCTTGTCAGTGGTAAAAGTGAGTGATTCTGCTTTTAAAGCTTTGACCCGGGCCTGGGATCTTGTTAGGTTGTGTCATGTATCAGTGAGATAGCTGGCTTTCTAAGGGCTTTGTTTGCCTTACCTTTATTTCTGAGTTTCGTAGCAGATCGTCATGCTCTTTGAAGGCGTTTTTCTTTTTTGCCTTAATTTGTTACGCTCACTCTTCTGATTTCTGTATCGTGTATTGGTTTGTGGCCAGGAGGTGGCCCCCCCAAACAAGCTTTTGTGAACGCTCCCTCAAATATTGACTAATAATGACAGATAACTAATGGTATGGATTTAAAATCTGCTTGGTTGATTCAATCCGTTATACTCTAAGCGTTTTAATTTCCTTCTGTCACTGGTGTTTGTTGACAAAATTTTATGAAATTAGATTAATGGCGCCCAGTGTAGACCACTTTCAAGATTGGTCAATCTTTTCAGCCAAGAGAACATGTTTATTTCTCCAGATTCAGCTTATCGACCGCAGCGGGATCTTCTGCTTAATGAAATTAAAAGGAATTAAACCGCGTTCCTTAGAGGTTCGCAGAAAATTCATGAAATAAATATAGATTTTGGGCACATGGTCTTAACGTTTTGATTATTAAACCTTTTTGGGCGATACCTTTAATTTACAAAAGATAGTCAGCATTTCCGAACAAAAACACTTCAATGTTTTCAACTAATCAATTGATGCTTCTGAGTCCTGTATGCTGGTCAAATAGTAATAAAATATATATGTGGCAGGTAAACTTATCATACTTCAATTCAAATTCCCGTTTTGACAAGTTTCTCATAAATTAAAAAACTTGGTGCGTTTGTTGTTGACATTTGGTATTAGTTTAAGCTTTATTCGGTGGTATGGAAGACAACTGCCCTTCTTAATTACCGCAGAGGTAATAAGTACTTTTGGCAAGCGACAACATTAATATCGGCGAGTTTGCTATTGTAAAAAACAATACCGTTTAATGAGCAAGAAGAATTGCTCTGCAAGTCCCGTTCACGTCTGTAACATTTTTACTACATTTCATTGTCGTGTCGTGTCTATGAGAAACAACCTGAAATTATCGAAATCAAAGGTTAAAGGAGATCTCCGTGAACACCTGATGATATATTTTGGACCATTTTTCATTCTCTATGCCGAAAAATCTTGACGCCTTTCGTACCAGAATCTCACGAACAAAGACGAATTGCTGTCGAAGTTATCCAATTACAGCGATGAGGTAGCAGTTGCCGTTTTTCGATTATTACAACTTTGGATTGTATGCGACAGTCAGGTCAATTTATCGTAACTCATGCAAGGAACCTGTTTAAAATGCGCCAGTGACAAATATCTTTTAAAATAAAACAAAACGAAACAAAGCAAAACAATGCTAACTTGAATCAATAAAAAAAAAAGAAGGAAACACATGAAGAAGTCAGTCATACCTTGATCGAGGAGACGGGAAAAATCGCGCTCGATGACTTCGCAAAAAGACCTTTGAAAAATGGTCTTCTGGGTTTGACAGCACACCTTTATATACATTTATTAACACCAATTATTCTTTTTGTTATTGACAATTGGCTCCTTTCATCGAGTGAAAATTGAACATGATCTGACATCTGTCGACTACATGTAGAATTGAAGGACTGAGTTTTCTTGTGTGGGCCATGGATAATTATTAAAGTTAGCTTAAGTTCCGCTTCAACTCGGACCGCCTACAACAGAACTTGAAGCCTATCGAATGAAGAGAAAAAAAAGCAATCCTCGTGCATGTCTAGCTAACCTGCATTCAGCCAACCTTAACATTATAAGTTTTTTCATCCCGGAGCAAATCATGTTTACCACGAAATAACCAACGATAGTCGAGGATAATCTCTTTTTTTTTTAGCTCGGAATGACAGATAAATCTCAATCAACTGATCCATGTGGTTCTAGCGCTTCACTTAAAGAAATTGTACCTTTTTTACCTTGGATTTTGTTTAGTGAAATGAAACAAATGTTTGCCTACAACGCCAAGGATTGTGAAAAATACATGTACTCAGATTTCATACCATCGTGGTCGTGAATGTTTGCCAATGAACGTCTTGTTCATAATGGTGATAATGTCGGGAGGGAAAGCAGTGACAAACAATTAATTAAGACTGCGAAAATATAGCAACTTACTATTTGTCGCAAATCACTGAACAGCTTTAGCCTGGAGTTAAATCTTTTAGAAATTACTATTAGCAAAAATATCGAAAAACGATAATATTGATGTGGAACTTTAAGGTCAGAATTAGATATTTCTCTTTAAGCTACCTTTTTGGAGTGCATTTTGGAAAATGGGGCAGAAAACAGCAGGAAATGCAATTTTCGTATCAAGTCAGTCGGGTGTCATTTGGCGAGTGTAATATTTTAACTGAATCTGTACATCCCGCGGTCCAGATATTTGTCTTTAACAGCTTAGACGTCACCGCGCGAGAACGGTGTAAGGCCCAGTTTGTGCAGAAGGTACATAGTGCCACTAAAACCAAACTAAATCATTCGCTACATAGCGAGTTAGGGTTAGGGTTAGATCTGCAAACAATTGACTAGACCCAGCTAATTTCTTTGGTAAACGTGAGCAGACAATGCAACGGCAAATTTGAATTTTCTTCCTGAACATCCGGAACGTTTCTTTAAATCATCTCAGCTATCAAGAGAAACAGATGGATGGAAGTTTTACCTAATTGGCGACACTGTCATAGATCTTGCCTTTGTTTGCAAACTCTGCGTTTACTTGCAGGGAAAGACCAAGAGATTACTCACTGACCATTACAGTCAATTTTCTCAAATTTGATTGGTGCATTAACTACTTTATTTTTCACTAATTATTGTGTACGGTTGAAATCGGACAGTTGGCTGTAATCGGATCCCGGAAATCGGACAGTTACATCAGCCAATAATATTAAGTGCACTCAGCTTAATCCACCAATCACAGAAATTTATCACAATAACCATAGCAACAACCACTTACCCTACCAAACTGCGGATTTTCCGAAATGGACAAATTTGTAACATTAGACAGTGAAAAAGGAATGCATTAATTTTGTTTTCTCGGAAGTTGTAATGGATATGATTAATTGGAAACAGGACCGTAGTGGAGTCCAATGGCCATGGTCTGTAATCATACGCGTGATTTAACAAATCGGACTCCCGCTACGCGGCCGTCCGATTTTGTTAATAGGGAGCTTACGAAACGACGACGCTACAAAACAATAGGTTTAGTGAGCAAAAACAATGGCTCTGTACGCTCTGCTCGTGCGTTTTACATTTTGGTACATTTCTTTGCCGTCATCTCCTAAACGTTAGCACAAGACGATGAATTTTCAGTTCTCTCTCTACGCTTCCAACCCACTCATACCAGTTTAATTCCTCGATAGTTACTACACATTTTTAACGTGAAATGACATGAAATCGTTTCGTCGTGATACGAA
>NC_090883.1:2473627-2493627 GCF_036669925.1 Montipora capricornis
TGTTTATTTTATGTCAAAAATCTGTCAACGCTTCATTTGTCCTAATGCGATCGCGTATTTTCGAGTTTGCCAAACATTCCGAAGGACAGCCAAACTTCAAAGGCTGCGATGTCCTGCTCCGAGGCAGGACAAAAGGATCAAACAACAGAGAATACAATAGCTGGTGTTTGTTCTTTAATTGAAACGTCAAAAATGATGAGTACCACGTGACCTTTGGTTTTCGCGCGTTCTTCAGTTTGCAAGATGTCGGACCAAAACAGCCCGCCAAATAGCTTTCCATTTTGCTATCCTCCGGGTTATTTCTTCCAAAACTTTTATGATTCGTATCCATATCGGAATTCCACGACCTCGATGCCCCATGCTACTACCAGTAGTTCTCCGCCAGGACAGAGGAGTAGCAGTCCTCAGTCGGGAAGAAGTGCTAGTGGAACTAGCACTCCGACATGCGAGATTGCCAGCACTTCCACTGAAGGAAACACGAAGCAGGACAAGAGACAGGGCAAGACGACACAAGACCGATGGACAGAGGACCAGGTGAAATACCTCGTGGATCTGTGGGAGGCGAATATATCAAGGCTGGAGAGCCAACAGTCGAGGAAAGTGTGGGGTGAAATCGCCACTAAAATAAACGAGCAATTCAACCTAGCGCGCCTTCCAAGTCAGTGCGAGAGAAAAATTAAGCACTTAAAAAAGAAGTACAAAGAGGCCAAGGACTGGAATCGATCGCAGACGGGAGGAAATAATGAAACCTGCGAACATTTTGATGTCTTTGACCGCGTGCTCGGAGGCAGGGATGTTGTTACTCTGAAGCACTTGCGGGAAACTGCAAATGCAGTCACAAAAACAAGGAGACATTGCCTGACTCGCCTGCTGGTGACGAGGAGGAGGGATATACCTCGGATCAGGCAGAGGAAGCCCTTCAAGCAATGGGAATCAAAGTCAAAAGCAGGAGCGAGAGGAAGAAGGGAAAAGGAAAGGGAAAAGGGCGCAAGAGAAGCCTGGAGAACGACGATTCTGAGGATTTTGCTAGATTTACCGAGAGAGTGGAGCGCCAGGGTGATAGATTGGCAAATGCTGTAGAGCAAATGCAAGAAATGCAACGAGAGCAAACTCAGGCCATGACTGGTTTCCTCGCTGCTCTGACCAAGGCTATAGAAAAAAATTAAAGGCAACAGTTTTCGTTTATCCTATTCACTTATCCTGCTTTTTAAACAATTACTCTGAAACTGCAAAGAGATAGTAGCTTGCGGTCTGGACCACCTTTTTTTATGTATCAAGTTGTAGTTGCAAGCCTCCAGGGCCAGCTTCACTGTTTATATTGAACACTTTGTTGTTTTTATAGAACATTTATTGTAAAGAGCTGCGAGAGGATCGTTTGCTATATTGATAGTCTATTACATCCTATATATCAAGGAGCACTTCAAAGCAATGCTATATTCTAAATGCGCGTTTAAAAGTTTTCGTTCAAGTTTTTTTACAAAGTTTATATGATCAAGAAAACACGAACAAAACGAAAATAAGTCAAAACAATATGTTATTGTTAAGAGATCAATGATAAATAAAATCACATGGCAATGTACTCTTTTAGTAGTTCTCTGATATCGTCGCCATCCCTCAAAACATTTGCATCATTATCATTTCCTCCGTCGCCGTCGCCATCATCCCATTCCCATTCATCGCCCGCATTAATGCAGAAATTGTGTAAAACAGCACATACTACAACTGTATCACTCACAGAACTAACCCCGCTTTCGATTTGCTTTGTCAAAATACGCCAACGACTTTTCAGAATTCCAAAAGCGCACTCCACGGAAACTCTGGCCGAGGAAAGTTCCTCATTAAATGCAATTTCGTCGGGATCTAGCGTTCCTTCAGGGTAAACTTTTTGTAACCAGGGAGCCAAAAAATAAGCGCTATCGGCCACCAAATATGGACCAATCTCTCGGCCGAGAACATTCATAATAGGACCAGTCAATAATTCTTGGTTCTCGCATCGTCTGTAAAGGCGACTGTTCCGTAACACGCGTGCATCGTGCAGGGATCCTGGAAACATAGCCAGCTGCTACATCTAGGAATCTTTTCTTGCCATCAGCCACGGCTTGGACGATTATATCGTAGCGCTGGAATCGACTGAAGTAGTGGACTCTGCTGTCAGTAGGGGCTTTGATCGTGACATGTGTGCAATCAATTGCACCAGCCACATTTGGAAGATCAGAAAGCTCTTCGAAAGTTTCCCTCGTTTCAACAAGTTGAGCTTCAGTTTCTGGGAATTTGATATAATCATGTTTTATAGAAACCAATCCTGTAACGACGTCTTCGACGGCCTCGATTACTGTCGTTGTCCCAACGTTAAAACCAGGCCCAATCGAAACGTATATTCCTCCATGAGCTAAGCGCGTGAGCCCAATTGCCAATACCTTTTCTGGCTCAATACACCTTCTAAAACGAGTGTTTTGTCTTGTGATGTATGGGCGAAGAACATCCAAAAGCAAAAGGAAAGTAGCTCTTCTCATTCGAAGCTGTTTCCTGAAATATTCGTCTGGGATTCTTGGGTCATTATAATGAATATCAAACCATGAATCGGCGGGTCGAGGGAGAACCTAAAAGTATGGATGTCTACGCCGATGTCGTCTTCGCCTTCGAATCTCGAACAATCTCAGAAAAGCTCTCCCCTCTAGTTGAAATTGAGCAAGAGACAAAATTATCAGCATCATCCTCAGCTGAGCATACATCTGAAATTGTAGGACAAATGCTGCAGCTACAAAGAGCAGAAAACGTCTTGGGATCATGTTGTTATGAAATATGATTTCCCGCCAATTGGAAAGGTCACAAGTTTGACGAAATGTAAACATTTCGGATTTGTCCAACGTAAACAAAACGCTAGTGCGATGGAGCGTGGACAACAGACAAATTTTCAGCGGACAAAAAAAGCCAAATCCTGTGGAGTTTGCCCCGGGACAATCAAAATGTCTGGCTCTAGTGCGATTCGGCCCTTAATTATCAGTGTGCACAGGCAAAAACGATGCATGCGAAAACGCAATATGCGGAAACAGATTTAGTCAAAAGAAACCTCCGCATCCAAATAAATCTCTGGATTCTTCTGAACGGGGTATATAAAATTCCCAAATAAGGAACTTGAAATCCATGTCAGGTACTGTTAAATATTCATTGGTGAGTAGGAAAGTTCCTCATGTTAGCGTGCATAGCAAGCGGCATTCTCGTCACCAGAGCCTCGGATTGACCGAAGGCTCTAGGAAACTCTATGTAGGACAACATGCGCCGTAGGGTTCTCATAGCCATACTGAGCCTGCTCACTCCTCGTGCTAACATGAATGCACCAATTAGAGACGATTTTGATTGTTGTTCACGAAAACCAATGAGAAGACACTTTGGTTCAGGGTTCCCCAGAGCTCTTCTCTCCCTCAGTCAAGAGAAGAGCTCTGGGGTCGAGATAGAGCAAGCGAGTGCTACAGTAGATATATTTTGATCGAGTGTTTTGGTCGCCATATTAGATTGGCAAGATCGAGGAAAGCCTGAATCAAGTAACGAAATGATAAACGACTTTTCTCTCCCGTCCCCTCTGCTTCACAAGTTCTTCAATCTTCCCGGCCACCTCGCTATTTTTGTACTCGTTCCATGCTTTCCTCGATCTTGCCAATACAATTTGGCGACCAAAATACATACACTCGCTCGCTAAAATACACCTGCTATGCAGGCTAACCTGTTGTAAAAGACTTACAAATTCGGACATTTCAAACTCGGAAATTGCAACCAACAAATTCATTCATTACATTACTTTGTTCGGGATTTTTCTGACTAGTAGCAAATAATTTTGTTTTAACAAAGTTATAAGTCACAGCATATATCATTTAAGATTGTGGGCACTCATGCATAATTACAAACACCACGCAAACGCGGTGCAATAAAATCTTGAATTATTTAGTCAGTTCTCTCGGCTGGGGCTGTTTCCAACGTCACTGATCACATAAACGGGAAAAGTGCTACATTTATACCTATCATTGAAACTTAATCCAGCTCGTGATAACTTTAGCAGTGGGCCTATCAAGAAACCATCTTTAATCCTGTTTTAAAGGGTTTTTCAACGTATCTTTTCTTCGAATCTTCTCCTTCATTGAGGATGTGTAATGAGTATGATTTCGGACAAAAGAATGTGAAAAGCAAAACCCGCAATTCCTCACCCCACCCCCCAAAGTCGCCGATGCAGAACGCGTTATCTTTGTGGGGGAGGGACTGTCTTAATCCTTCATTAGCAGGCAGAGTTTTCAGACTGTAAACCTTCAGCCTCTATTGTCATATAATCGGCAATTAAAAGTATATTAAAGCTTTGCATCTCAGACATCATTGTTATAATTCCTTCTGCTTGTGTAGGGTATCAGTTTCTTACTCCTCACCTAAGTAATATTGCAGATCATTATACGTAGGAACAGATGATCTCACCCAAGGAAGACTGCATTTACTAGGTGATCGCATTTAAGTGTGAGAACCATGCCACGAGCCTTGAAAATAGCGACGCTGTTTGTTATTTTGCTGAGCGTCTGTCTATAAAAGCAAAGGTGGTTAAATACCTGCAGTCTTCTCGTGAGCACTGTTTACTTTTCGCTCGACTGGTCTTCTCAAGTGGCTATTTCTATACATTTATAAGAAGAAAATCAATTACAAATCTGCAAGCTCAATGTGATCCCGTGCATGATCAATTTTAGATTCCTTCCGTTAACTCTCAACACACTTACCAACTTCAGTTAGGTTTTCGTCGCTGTTATGGTACCACAGCCTCCAGCTTTGTCAATCTTTTAGCCTCGAGGAAACGGTCTAATATCCGCGTGTATCGCGAGGACCTGACACCTTAAAGGGGCTAGGTCACGCTATTTTACGTAATTTTGCTTAATTTTGTTAATTATGAGCTCTAAACGTCAAATTGACAGAGCAAGAGTCTTTCATTTGCAAAATCACGGCCACATAACAACTGAGAATGATTTTCCAGCTTTGTAAATGAAATTTTGATATAGACTGATATAAATTTGAAAAAAGGTGGGCCGACGTTTTTCAAATTTAGCCAAATTCAATCCATTTCAACCTTCTCCAGTTTTGTCCATCCATGTCCCTTCTTGGCTTCCCTGTTTTTTTTTAGAGTTCTTCTATAGTTTTGAACAGTTATTTTGATATTTTAGTTAATTCTATGACCAGTCGATCAGTGCTGAAATTGCCTAAAATTGCGTGACCTAGCCCCTCGCAGTTTATGTCTCATGGGTCACGTAATGTGGGGGTGGAATTGCAAACATGTCATCAATGGATTCTTAATCTTGTTGGTCTAGGCGTTTAGCCAGCAGCGAACGAGATGGCCAAACCGCGAGAAACTTACGATAGCGCAAGTTTTGTTGGATTCTTAATCTTGTTAGTCTAGGCGTTAAGCCAGCAGCGATTAATTGCGATCGCATTAATTAAGTGCTGCGTGGGTTCTTGGATAGTGCCTGAGTAATAGAACTGAATTATCAAATGAATGTATTAGCAGCCACAAATTAATACCATTATAAATTTTTAATTCCCATTTGCATAAAAGTAACTGATAATACATTGATTCATACACCTCCGTATAGAGTTTCGAAAAGTCCTTCTTCTCATGATTCGCGCTGAGCGACTTTGTCGCTCGCTCATCCACTTCGCGAACGAAAAATCACGATTCGCTCGCCAAAACATTTCCTCCTGGGATTCTCGTTAGGTCGACTTGCGGCAAGTCTAACCTCCGTACTTCGTTCTGAATGTCAACAACAAATCACATTCACACATTTCCGTCATCACGACTCTGAACTTTATTACCTGTGAATCATGTGATGACTTTTTTCATCCCCCGACGCAAATCGGTTACCCACGATTTTATCATTGAAGTCAATGAAGAGATACGCTCCAAAATTTTGTTTTATTTGCCTAAAAAAGAACTTTTATTTCTATTTGATCATTGTGGCAGGGCAACGGATACGATTTGCAACCCTTGGGCAGTCAACAGGCCAAATTTCAAAGTCATCAACAAGCGTGCCTCTTTATTATTAGTCTAGCAGTAATCGAGGATTAGTGCAACCTCGTCCCGACGAGGTTGGAACTAGTGAGGTGTGTTCGATTCCCCTTTTGTCATCGACGGGGCATTTGAACGTATTTGTATATTCTGGGGAGAATCATTTTTAACCTTTTTCAAGCATTTGTTCAGTAATGTAACTAACTATTTTGACTGTTATATTATCTTGTTGCTAATAATTTTATTAAAAGCAATTGTTATATAAACACCAATGAAATACCAGGTGATCTTTTGCGGGAAAACATAATATCTTCACACGTGAAAATAACATGTTATCTTCACATGTGAAAAGATCACCATTGCTGTGGTTAAATAATAAATTGCGCCGTTGTTCTTCGTAAGGACTACAAAAGTGAAATAGTTTGGTATTTCATTGATATTTATATAATAAACAAAATATTACATGGCCGCGCGGAGATACGAAAATTCTCTTTTCGGGTTGAACAATAATTCACTCGTTCGCTGCGCTTTAATACTCGTGAAAAGTTGTTTAAACACTCGAAGAGAAATTTCGTATCTCTTCGCGGCCATGTAATAACCTCTATTTACGGAATACATGTGTATGAAATAAAAGTTTCCAATTTAACTGGCACGTGAAACGCACAACGGGTGAAGTGCAGTGAAGTGAGGTGAAGTGAATATATTAGTCTCTCCCCTTGGGGCTTTTCAGGACTAATTTACAGTGCTCCTTGCGGAACTTTAGCCAGACTGCATGTTACGCACTGCCCCGTCCAGATAGGTCAGACCACAACACCGGAGACTACGTCCCCTACTCTTATCAAATAGTGCCGGTGAGTGGGTCCTTTAACGTCCCATACGATTTAATTTCCAACAAGGGCTATGAGACGGGACCTCTGGTTTACAGTCCTTATCTGAGAAGAATTGAAAGTCTAACCATGTGCAGATGTAATTACAAAGTCAGCACTTTTTCCTCAGTTATTTTAAGACCCTAAGTATTGGTTCCGCCGGAGTCGAACTCACGACTTCCCGCATGACAGCCTGACGCTCAACCAGTTGCAACTGAGCCACCGGTGTGCAGTAAGCAGTTTTTAATACTCTTTTTCCCGTCTTTTTCGATCCGCGAACTGTAGCTCGTCTTCGTTCCATTACCACATTCCTGCACAGGGTACCCTGCAATTTGTGCTGTTATTCCATTTTTTTCTCTTTCATCATGTTCCCCCCAGTTTAAGTATCGTCTGCACTTTGCGAATATGTTTCTACCCATGCAGATGTTCACCATTATATCATTCTCACTATATGATATCGTTCGCCTCAAGCACGCTAAGACAGAGGTCATAATTAATTATATAATCAGGATTGCAAAGTTGCACAGACTGTTTGACTCTCCGTTTTTATTCTTTACTTTCAGTCTCACCTCATTAGCATTACAAATACCCTATTACCATCAGGCCTGTCCCAATTGAGCTGGAAAAATCGAAGAGTAGTGCTTCAAGAATGGCAAAAAGGTGATGAAATATTTATGGCTCGAAATTTAGAAATAGTGCGCAAAATTTGCTTTAAAAAGTTGAAACATTCTTTGTTGATTTTCATCAGTTTGCCTAAGAATTGGCCTTTCGTTGTTTATAAATGTTCAGAGAGGTAATCATTACCGTTTTTCGAGCGAAGTAATATACGTTTTGATGACCCACATGGTTTTAAATTGCTTAACCTCAAATACAACACTGACCGTCGCAAGCCCTTTCCAACGTAGCTTTCTGTTTGTTCAACAGATCAACAAATTAACGATCATAAATCTCGGTTTGCTGCTGACTCGTTCCCAGTGGTCTCTATTGGCAATTGGCGAGGGGGATTGTAGAAATTTCACCCCTCCCATTCTCCACTTTGCACATCTCCCGTGGGTTTCTCCCTCGCGCGCCCACGCATATAGGAGAAGCCTGGGGATGAGTCAGGATTTGCCGTGTACCCAGCGCAATCGGGTTGGACCTGATCACTATAGTTTACCTGTTCTTGATAACGTAATACCAGTGTAATGGGTCACGTGATTCTAGACAAATTAATTTAACATGGATGTGAAAAACATTGCGATTGGGATTCAGTACCGAGGTATAATGATCAAAGCATTGTTGCGTTTATAGCTAATTGTCTGCTTTATTTATAATAGGCATTACATTTATGAGTGTTACTACTCCGAGAGAAAAGAGACATTTAGCATCACGTATTTTTCGGAAAACGGCAAACGGCAAACCTCTGAGTGCCACGTGACATGGCCTTGCGCTTTACAGTCTGCGGTTCAAGTTCTGGCGGCGGGATACCCTTCTCGCAGAAAGTGATTTACGGCAGCGTTTTTCACCTCAAAATTATGTAGGAACTCACGACCGGTCGTTTAAAGTGCTACTATGATCAAATTTTCAATGGTCCCTTGAACTTTTAGGTTTATCACAATATCTGAATTGGTCCGGCAGAGATATTTGACATATTTAAAATATGCAAATGATTGGACTGATGACGTCAGTCACCCAACTCAGTATAACATCAAGTCAATTTGGTCAATTTGCAGTAGAGAACATAGAAAGTCGGGATCACTGGAGTTGATAATGATTGATAACCAGTTTCATTTTCTGAGGTCATTGTTAGTACTGAGTGAGCTACATTTGTTCTCTTCTCGGCTTGAAATTTTTTCTCTTTAATTATATTTTCGGAAGTTGTTCTGGAAATCTTGATCTTATATCATACAACCTATGGTTGAAATGATTTTGTTTCTTTTAAAGCTAATTTCGGGGTCAAACCTTCCCGGAATTGACCAAGATATGCAAGCTTCAGTTTTCCGATTTCTGTTTTAATTTGAATCGCTGTTGCGACGCGGGCGTTAGGTGAGGAACGGTTTTCAATTGAGTGTCGAAAGTAATTGGCAAATTACTTTGGTTTTGTATTACTTCACTTAGTGATTGGCTCAAAGATCTCCCGCGCCATTTTTTCAACCAATCGGAATTGAAAGCAAAACCAATCGTGGCTTGCGCATGCACATTTTCCCGCGCTTTGTGTCTGCTGCGTGTAATTTCTTCGAGTATTGATTGGTTTACTGGATTGTCTCCGTCCTTTTTGATTGGCCAAAGTAATTACTTTGGTCTTGGTTTTACGACACTCGATTGAAACTCGCTCTAACACATTTTTGCTGATCATTTGCACAGCCATTAGGACGCTGGTTCGGTTGAATTAAAGCATGTAAAGTAAAAAAATAATCCGACATGCCGCGTTTTGGTCTTGGAGAAAGTACCTAAATTTAGCTATTTGGGTGTTATATTAGGTAAAACACTTTCTTGATAAAAATCGTTTCGAATATGTATGTAACAAACTCAGTTGTCGACATGGGGTTTGGGTGTCCAATGGTTCGTGGATGTACCTAGTGTGGTTGCGCAGTGTGCTTTTCACCTCTCACTTTCAGCCTCCACCGCTGACTGGCTTCCGCTGCCTGCAGCTTGCTGCTTGTAGTGGGGTGCCGGGGATGCAGCCCATGTGTTAGTCGACCCCTTGTCAGTACATAGCCTCTCCCCAACAAGTCCTATTATAGTGCCTCCATGCGGCGACACCTTGGTAACTGGGTACACTTAGTGCTCAGGCAGAAGCTACAAAGGCGTTCTCCTCCCCTCCCTCCCCCCTTTGCCCCATTCACTGCCTTGTGGACAGTTCCGGGAGGTCCAAAGGCTACGGGAGACAACCCAGACAGAAAACCTGCAGCCAAGCTGATCCAGCTGTATTGGTGCTTCTATCCGTAGTAAAGTCAGCAAGGCCGAGAAGGTGGTTCTGACAGCCCGGGCAACCCAAAATCTTTCCTTAACAAATCCGCTCCAGCGTCGTCGCAAGAAAAACCAATAGCCGCCTGACAGAGAAGACAAAACTGAAAGTGTACCAGGCGTGTGTCCTCGGCACCCTCCTGTACGGTAGTGAAGCCTGGATGACATATGCCAGACAGGAGAAGACACTGAACAGCTTCCACCTCCGTTACCTCAGGTGCATACTGAACATCAAGTGGCAAGATAGAGTGACAAGCACTGAGGTCCTTGATAGTGCAGGCATCCCCAGCATGTTCGGTCTTCTCAGTCAAAGACGTCTACGTTGGCTTGGCCACGTGAAGAGAATGGACCCGGGGCGAATCCCCAAAGTCATTCTGTATGGAGAGTTGGGGGAAGGTACACGACGAACAGGACGCCCCCGTATGCGCTTTAAAGACATTTGCAAGCGTGACTTGAAGCTTGCAAGCATTAACCCAAACAGCTTCGAGAACATGGCTGATGACCGAGGGATGTGGAGGGGGATAGTGCGAAATGGGGCAAAGAAGCATAGCGCACCCGAGCTGAAGCGCAGCATGTGAAAAGAAAAAGAAGGAAGAACAAAGAACACCAGCCAAGCAGCATCATCCTTCTCCTGCGCCAACTGCGGCAGGGACTGTCACTCTCGTGCTAAACAAGCAGGTAGTGGGTTTAAAGCACAAGATTTTAAATTAGAGGAACTAATCAATCGAGATACCTGAGATTCCTCAAGAGTGACAAATTCAGAGAAACAACTAGTTAGGCAGGCTTCTTGTTCCAACTAGTCTCCAGATAGTCTCCAACTATACTCCAACAAGTCTCAGGACTCTTCAAATCAGGTAATTTAGACCTAATATCGACAATCCTCTGTCGAAAAAAGTTGCCAAAATCATTAGCCAGCTTGAAAGCATCAGAATGAGGTGGAAACTGAATATCATCCTTAAGATTAAGGAGATGTTTACTGGCTTTGAACAACTTTCTCTGATCAAAGCTATTATCATTAATAAAAGTACTGTAATATTCAGAACGAGCCTTTTTCATCAAGTAAGTACAAAAAGCCCGCTTTCTCTTAAACTGCAATAGATCACTCTGCAGCTTAGTCCTTTTCCATTTCCAAACTTGGTCAGTACTCGAGAAAAATGGTCTTCGATTTCAATCATTTTTCCTGAAAGTATGTTGGGCGGCATTTTACCATCAAGTCGATCTCTATCAAAGAGAAGAATGTTGGAGCTGCCATTGGTTCAACCAATGGAAGTGTTGGGCATTTTCTTTGCATGGAATGGATGTGTTGACAACTTTCTGGCTATTTTTCCGTAATTCGACTTTGTGCTTGGGGACAAGACTTGAAACAGTCCTTGTTTTGGAACTACTCTCTTGTTGTTTCCTGTGAAGAGCTCCTGTAACCAATTTCCTTCGAGTTATCATATGGTGTTCTATTTTGTTAATTGTTTCGGCTTAGATCGATCCTTGTTTCCGGCGGGGTGGTTGGCGGAAAGTCGGAGTTGCTTCTCTGTTTTTTCGTTCAAGAAATGATCGGCCTTGTTGTAAAAATCATCTTCTAAATAACGATTTTTTTGTGAGTCTCTTGTCTTTAGTTGGGCCTTTAAATTCCTCTATTTTTCTATAGAAATCTATTTCATTTACGCAATTCCGTTGGCGTGACTCTGCCATTTGTGGCTCTAGTGGTGCGCATTTATGTGAATATATCAAAGTTTGGGCAGAGAGTGGTCTGGGGTGAACAATTAAATATTCATTTATAAATTATTCCGCGAAATTTGCACGCTTGCTTGCGAAGTCAAGTGGATTAAGGAGTAGGCAGCAGGCAGCAGATCCAGAGGTAGGGAGTTCAAGATCAAGTTCTGCATGGTCAGTATAGAGGAAGGTCTTGAGAAATATGCAGTGGTGTGAGTAGTGTTGTGTAGAGGGTTGGACGTGGCACAAGTGGTATTCGAGGAAAGGGGAAAGATGTGTGAAGGAAGGGTGGGGTAGGATGGAGGTAATGGAAAAGATCAGGGAGGGGTAGGTGAGTAGAAGGAGGGGAAATATGTCTGTTCTCTTTAACCCCTTAAAAAACTAAGCCCCTGTTTTTTTTTAACTACACCCCCCAAAAAAGGAAAAATCCCTTTTTTAGACAGTTGATTAAAAAAAAAGGTTGACATAAATTAAACTGGTTGGAAAAAACATGAGTTGGTTAAAAAAAATTCAAACCAAAAACAAAATTAAACCACAACACATATTCAGATAAAAGGAGGATCACCAATTCCATCTAGGTAAAAACGTTTTCAAGCTCAGACCGGATTTGACCTACAACATGAACAATCTATCTTTATAAGATCTTTTTTTTTTGTAAGAATGTCAGTTTAGGCTGCGATTGACAAAAACTAAACATACTAAGAACATACCCATGCAGGTTGCGAGTCAGTTAAAAATGTCTTTGTTTTGCTCATAGGTATTTTCATTTTTTTGAGCTGTACAAATAAACGTGTGGGAGGTGCAGTGGCATCATGGTTATTGCGCTCGACTCCGCAGCAAGTGGTCCGGGTTTGGGCCCTGGCGAGGGACATTGTGTTGTGTTCTTGGGAAAGACACTTAACTCTCACGGTGACTATCTCCACCCAGGTGTATAAATGGGTACCGGCGAATTTAATACCGGGGGTAGCCCTGCGATGGACTAGCATCCCACCCAGGGGGGGGGAGTAGAAAGTCGCTTCGTGCCACTTACTTTACTTACCTAAAAATAAAAGTGAAAGAAATGTGAAACTAGCCCCAGTTGTTCTAAGGCTGGATAACTTTATCCGGTGGATAAGTTACTATCCATGGCAGTGCAAAAGTTTCAATGTGTGCAATGATTTCAGTCTTTCGCGCCGTGCAGTATATGGACGAACTATCCTAAAATAAAAGGGCTTAACCATTCATGTTTCAAATACTTGTAATTTCCACATTTTGTGAAGTTTTATTGTAGCCCGAAAACGCTCTTTAAAAAGAGCGTAAATCCCCTATTCTTTATATTTCTTCGACTAGGTAAAGTATTGGAATGATAATAATTATAATGGACAACTGCAAAAGAGACGGGGCAAACAAGTTGATTGCCAAATTCAAACCCAAGCAAGGTAAGGAGGAGATTCGAGCCCACGCCACTTATAATTTGGGATTTAAAAAGACATCTAGTTCCTCTTCAAACTAATTTTTTTCCTGTTTCATCATCAAGTTTCCACTAAGCAATGTCACCGGCCGGATCAAGAGAAAATGAGGGGACAGAGACGGAGGCTCAAGGCGTTGGCCGGGATATGTTATGTCCACGAAAGTTATTTTTAGAGCGGAAGTCTTTGTTCTAAGGGAAGTCTGTCTTCCGAGACGTCCGCATGCAGTCTTGCTTCGCTCTCAGGTTCTTAGTGAAAAGAGAAAATGATGGCGCACGTGGAAGGCTGATGAATATATATTTTCTTTCAAACATCGGACCGAGGTTGGCCTGCATGCGGACGTCTCGGAAGACTTCCGCTCGTCTAAAAATAACTTTCGTGGACATGACATATCCCAAGGGCTGGACCGGGAGCCTCCTTCTCTGTCCCTTCATTTTCTCTTGGCCGGATTCAATTTTACAGGGAATTTCCTCTTTCATTTCCACACACCGATTTCCGATGAGTTTTTGCATATTTGCATTCGACAATAGGAGAACGCAATTTCTAATCTTGGGTATCCTATACAAAGGGTTAGCTTTAGCAAATATTTCGTTTCTCGTTTGTCAGCAGCCTTTCTGTGCAATCTTGAATTACGTCATACGTCCATTGTACCTGATATGCGTAAACGACGATCGCGCATCTCGTGATTGTTTGTGTGAGTCAATTTGCACCAACACGCTGATTTTTAGCAAGGGACATTTCTCAGTAATAATCGTTCCGACAATCTCAACAAAATCCAGATTTTTGTTACGTCAGCACCTCTTTACCCCAAACTTTTCTTTTTTAGCCACACTCCAAAAGATGTAATTTGTTATAATTATAAATTAGCATAAATTGCTATTTTGCCGGCACGTATCAGAGGCCTGGTGAGCCGTGTTAGGTGCGAAGTGGTTTGTAATTTGCGGGCGTTAGTGGGCTTCTACGGTCAGCACCATCGCCGCGGGCACAAGTCCAGTTTCGTGTGTTGTTATATCGCGCTAAAAAAGTTGTTTTATGCTTTCCTAGGTTGTATATGATAGCGTTCTTTTGCAAATAGTGTTTTTCAATAAGAATAGCCTAGAACAGGAGCTCATCAAGAGGAGCCTCTATCTCCTCTAATTCCTTGAGTCAACCCTTTCCCGAGTAAATTTATTTTAGGAACAGGTTTTTCCCGCGAAAAGTATCATAATTCCCTTGACGCTGAGATAGCTCTGTTTTGACTGGCTTTTACAACAGTGGGCGTGCTGAATGTCCCAAGGGAGATTGGCTTTTACAACAGTGAGCGTGCTGAATCTCCTAAGGGAGGTGTTCTATAAATAAATCTACTCGGGAAAGGGTTGACTCCGAGGCCAAGTATGGGAGATAGAGGCTCCTCTTAATGAGCTGCTGCCTAGAACTCCAAGGGTCACACCACTGCCTTGGTCGGGGTACACATTCTCGGTTTTTTTTTTTTTTTTTTTCACCTGCTGGGTTTTAGGAGTTTTGGTGTCCGGCTCTGGTGCATTGCTCTTCTCCTTATAACAAATTTGATGTATAAGTGTTTTTTGTACCCATTCCGATGCTAAATGAATGGTACGGTGGCTTGGTTAGCCTACGTACCCATATATCACCTAGCTCGAGTGTCTGGTCTAGTAGTGCAGGTAAAATTCTAATATACCGGTCTTAATATATTCGATGCCCTTACATAAATGCGTTATATTCATGTCCTCTCAGTCGTCTGGTGAGTTCTCCCTAACCGAACGCACTTCCTAATCGCTGATTACTCTTAGATTTATGTCTCCCAAAGAGACGAATGGTGACGCTTCGATTAAAAAGAGGCTTTACGATGCATAGGTCGTCTGCGAAAGGCAACTACATAGCGTGTATCTCGATGGTCTTCCATTCCGCAGATATCAACCCTACCCGACCTGGATTAACTTCAATTCCTGTCACTCACGAGTCACGGTGCTCGTATTGAAATCATCTCAAGAAGTACATGCTTTTATACTCAGACCTCGGTCCTCTAACATTGTTTCTTTCCCGCCGCCTACCCTTGTCCTTTGCTTCCAAATCGACTGTAGCCGGAACGCACTTCAATAATCCTAGATTACTACTAGTGTAATTATATAGAAAACATTTGCATTGTATAAAATGAATATTACATGCGAATACGCATATATTAAGCTTAGGTAAAATATTTGTGTTGTTTGAGAAAGAAAGGCGCCATGCATTTTCGTATCCTTTGCGCGGACTGGTTTTTTTAACTACAGTTTAAACACGAGAAATGACGTCTTCGACGTCTTCCATTCGATGTAGTTTATCGAAAAGAGCATCATACAGCCCGGCTGTGGTTTCGGTGCCGATATGGAATTCACTTGAGGCAGCTTTTCTCGCCTGAACGCTCGAATCAATGCGAGAAAACATATACGAGACCAACAAAAAAGTCTAATATCTACGACAATTCAGCATGTCCTATGTACACGGTCGGTTTCCTTTAAACTTTTTCTGAATCTTAATAATGTTCGGTAAAACAGTTCAATATTTGTACAGGGTTTGCTTCTTTCTTAAAGAAAAGGCTAATGACTCATTCAAGTGTTGGGAAGATAGAATACGGGTCTAATAAAAAAATTTTAAAATGTGATTAACTCTAGTTTACGAGAGAGCAAGAAAATGAAAACGAGGAGAGATTGGGCAATTCGCGTTAAAATGAACAAGGCTTTTGGGGACGAGAAAATCAATGATTGGCCTCCTTTATTGTATTATGAACGGTACGTTCAAAGGTTATCTTAACATTTTACGCAATCAGTCTTAAGGAAAAGTTGAAGTAATCGACTTCACGAAGCTGCGCAGTTCAAGTTTTCACTGCTGTTTTCTCAATTGTTCATAGTGTAACTAAATCAGTAAATACAGTGATTTTCTATACCCCTAGCCTTTTTGATCTCGGATAAAATCATGAAAAATCGCCATTAATTAATTAAGAGCTACGAGCGATTTACGCATCGTCGGCGGGCGGTGAACATTTCTTGAAAAAAATAAGTGGATGAGTCAAATTTCCAAACAAAACTTTAATATTCTCCGAATCACGAGTGCAATTGCTATTGGTCCTTCCCATTCAATATTTACACTCTTGAGAATATTTGCGAGTTTCATATTATGTAGGCTTGTGCTTGGATGGGAGATGTCATTCTGGGATTTCATAAGGTAAACTGTGACGAGCTTTCCTTGATTGAGATGAATGGTCGACTTCCAGGGCATTTAAGGCCGCACAGGTGCTCTATTGTCACGAGTTCCCTAAGACAGCGTTTAAAATCGTCATGCCCACTATCATGGCAACTGCACACTCCATATTAATTCAAATTTCGAATATTTGTTCAGTAAGTTTGACTTGACGAAGCAATTCAGTCTCATTTGTCGGTGATCCTAAGAGATATCAGCCAATCATATCTGATATCCAGCATATCTACTCTGATGTGAATGCCCTCCTATTTCCAGTCATTCAGTTTCTCTATAACAGTGATTGTCAAAGTGAATATTAACTTATACGGCTTTATCTCTGTACGTCTGTGACACTAGGAACAGTACGTACCAAGGTTAAATTAACCCGAAATCGGTCGAATAGCGGACTGAGCCCGAATTTCGCTCGAGGAGGAAACTTTCTTCTGGCTTCAAGCACTAAATCACGGACAAACGTAACGTTGAACAATAATTATTGCTTTCTTTTTAAACAGTCACCATACTGAGATAGCTCCGTAACCTTATTTCCGTGGCTTAGGGTGTCCATTAACTTTGACTTCTGAGCATGGAAGCAGCGAAGAATGGTGACAACACGTCCTCGTACAATATGACGCTGGCAGGGAACCATTCTGGAAGTTCATCATCTGTGGCCTCCTCGACAGCTCCTAGCCAGTTCGAGATCGTTTTACAGGCAATCATTCTTATCATCGTACTTGTTGTATCGGTAGTTGGTAACGGTGTGCTTTGTTATCTTGTCTTTACGATCAAACAGCTACAAATTCCAACAAACTACTTCATCCTTTCCCTCGCCCTTGCCGATTTCCTATTCGCGGCCATGTGTCTTCCATTCCGCATCGTAAACATCCTGCAAAATTACCTGTGGACATTAGGACTTGACATGTGTCGATTCTGGATTTGGCTGGACCTCCTCTTCTGTTCCGCGTCCATCGCCAACTTAGCAGCGATTAGCGTGGATCGCTATTTGACGATAACTTCTCCTCTGACCTACAACATTCGCATGACATCTACCAGGGTGGTTTTGTCTCTCGCAGCGTTGTGGGGTTACTCGATTTGCCTAGCGTCTCTGTCATTGAGCCCTGCGAAGGACACCCCTGGAATTGTTGTGCAAAACCAAAATTGTTACATCGACAACAAGATCTTTCTGACTGTTGTATTTGTAATTGGATTTTTTGCGCCCTTAGCTACCATGATACTAATGTATTGCTTCGTTTTTAAAGTGGCTGTTGCTCAAGCTAAAGAACTTTCTCGTCAGGCAGAGTCTTTCCATGGAAACCATCGGCAGAACTCTCGGCGAAAGTCAAACCGTATGTACCCTGGGATGATTGTCTTCGAAGTCAAAGCAACAAAGACTTTGATGATATTGTTGAGCGTGTTTTGCATTTGTTGGTCGCCGTTTTTCGTGTTGTCTTTGGTAAGCTTGCACAGTCCTAGGGCTTGGGATGGATTGCCTCGATGGTTTGCTGTGCTTCTAAAAGGTCTTTTCGTGCATGTTTTGCCAAATTGTAATGCAGCTTTTAATCCGATCATTTACACCTCGTATAACCACCAATTCAAGAAAGCTATTAAACAACTATTTAAGCGCTGCAGAGAAAAGAGATCAGCTAGCTTAAGCGGGTCCGTCTTAGAGCCCAAGGCAGTGAAAAGACGGGTTCATCACACGCTTGCAACAAACGCCATAGGGAGGACATCGACGTCCTGTTTGGAGGAAAAAAGCGATATCTAAAAATAAGCTTGAGTAAAAATATGGCCTTTTTTTAACTGTGAAATGGATGATTAAAATGGGACTGATTGAATTTTGCTTCATTTTCTTTTTCATCATTATCTTCGTTTATTTATTTTGTATTTTTCCCGCTTTTGTGCATCGCATTAAAATTGAAACCTTTTGAAGGGCGGAAGCCCTTATACGTCCATGGCACGTTTTTCATTTTTACAAACTTCGGCTTCGTCTTTTGTTTTTTTCTGGCGTTTATCGCTACAGTTATATCTAAAAGCCATCAATGAATAAAATTCATTAAGTCCTGAAACCAGCGGAGGCTCAATAAAATATTCAAGGAAAACAGTGTAACTATTTGTTTGTGTTCCACAGATTAAGTGAGGACTGAAGGCATAAAGAAACTCCATTTGGTTGTTATATCAAAGTTTTGTACACCAACAAGGGACTAGGCTCTGCAATGAACTTTCAGGCAAACTTTGTCAAAAAGTAGCGGTTTAATTAGTTTATTTGATAATTAAATTTGGTGCAAATTGACGGCGATATCATAGAGAATAAAATGTTAATTATATGTGAAAAAAACACTACATGCAGTAAAACGTTCTTGTCGCGTAATAAATAAGCAGCTTATTCGACTCAGTTATATAAGAAATCTAACGACTAATTGACAAACATAAAAGCAGCCAAGAACAGTTTTTTGGCCACGTCTTCTCTATAAACTCGTGTTTCTTAGTACTGTGGCAATGGCCGTACAATGACTGTAGCCCCAATTTCATCGCATTGCAACCTTTAAAATGTAAATTAAGTAAAAAGGATGGAAGCGTGGTAAAGCTCTGGGCCGGAATGTCATGAAAGACTAGACAAATATGCCTCTCAAAAGAATCAAATAAGGAGATTGCACCTTTCCGGAGATCAGTTTGAGAATATCCTTGAAACTGGCAGGGATACATAAAAATCGAATCAGTCATTTTGGAATATTATTTCAACAGTTATTTGACATAAGGCTTTTTAAGACGTCAGTTTTCAGTCAAATATTTTCAAATAGATCCCTTCAAATGTACGAATTATAGATTGCTTTGCTCCACGAGGAAACGATGTCTTACAACAGATAATAGCAATCAAAGTCTTGACAGGCCCTTAGCTGCGATCACGTATATATCTGGAATAATTACTTGCGTTGTTTGCTTTTTACAAGAGTAATGTCACGTCTTAGGAATTGGATTCAGAAACATTAAAGTAAATATGTAAGGCTAAATGAATGACATCAACATGAGGATAAACGAAGCTGTAGGTCTTCAAACGATTTATCATGTTATATCATATTCACAGACGCTGTCAAAATAATAGATTAAAATATTATGTATCAATTAATCTTCCAATCCCCGTCTTTATTAATTGCTGTTGTTAGGAGGGAGCATGTGGGTGTTTAACAAACCGCAAAACCGCCCAAAAAGGCAAAACCAAGCTTTTAAAACCGTAATCAAACTAATCCCTGCATTGATAATACGTGGAGAGCATACGAACCCGGGTCTGCGTCACAGGCCAATTCGAGAAAAGGGAATAACGTCATAGAATGTACACGCGGAAGCCGGAAGACACTTAAAAATAGGTGCATTTAGCATCGCGTTAGCATTAGGGTCGGCATTTAGCAGGAAAAAACGCGCCTTGTTGAATTATTGTTTTACTTTACATGTTTTAATTCAACAGAGCCAGCGTCCTCAAGGATGTGCAAATTCAAGACTGAGAAACATCTCAACCGTATACGCACCGAACAGGAATAACCGAAAACCACATCGGGTCAAATCCGAAAACTAATTGAACTGCTTATTTTTTGCGGAAACCGGAAACCTAATGCTAAATTTGGGAAAAACCACAAACCGCAACAGATTCTAAAATCGAAGTTGTTCAGCGCAAAAAAAAAACCGATCAAAACATAGGCCAAAATCGCAAAACGGAAAATCCCAATGCCCCCTTTCCTTAAGAGGAAACAGTTCTAAAGAACCCAAAATTACCTAGGAATGGTCTTCCTGTGCGCCACCATT
>NC_090883.1:2498627-2513627 GCF_036669925.1 Montipora capricornis
GGATTTTCATCGAACTCCGTAAGTACTGAAACCGTTTGGATGGAGTTTGAAACGCAGTCGAAGGTATTTACTAGTGTATGAAACACAATCCTGTTTTTCATCCGTCAACAACTCACATTATCATGACTGCAGAAGAAATTCACATGAAAAGGTCGTTGCACCTTTTCAGCCTTTTGGACACATTTTTCTGTGAGAGTCCAGGGAAAATGCCATCGTTGAAATCATCTGTGCTTTGTTTTTGCGCTTCCAGTTGCGTTGAAATGTTCAAAGTTATTTCTCAAGCGATATCGATCGAAAACCAACAATTATTACTCGGAATACCTGAAAGGTATCCGAGTTACAATCTCGCTTGTCTGTTTTTTGGACAGTAGAAATTACGGTGCGGTGATTTCTTTGACTCAAAGCAATCCACTTAACAAAACTATACTTTTTCCAACAACAACAAAAAAACAGCCGTGGTGTCGAGTGTCATCGGACGAGGGGATTTTTGCACGCGCGAGGCTCCAAACAGCTTCAGTACTTACGGAGTTCGATGAAAATCCGGATTTATAACATGCGGTGGGGCAACCAAAGCGATGGGAGCTGTAATTAAGGTTTCAGTGTGGAACTTTTAATATCGTTCGCCGATTTAGAAACTCGAACATGACCCCAGGCAGGTATTTGGGGACGAGTCTGGGATTTGTTTTGCTCTGCCCAACTATGGGTACACTCGTAGGTTTGCGCTCACCGTATGGAGGCTCAGTGAACCGTTGACCAGCCGTGTCAAAATTGGTTGTTAGCGAGCCTCGAAGGAGTTTGAAAATTTGAATATTTTTCGCAGTTTCTCAGCAATGGATACTCGCTGGACCTTGAAACTTGGTCAAGGGGAAGTAAATTTATCCGTGTAGCCATCGCCGGAGTTTGAGCGTGACTGATGCCGGAGAAGTGTGAATTTTTTCGGCGAGATCTGAGGTAAGTTAGAAATGAGTTGCCAGCCTTTCCTTTATTTAGGGAAGAGTGACGACTCGAGAATTTGAGAAGTCGCTTAAATCACATTCAATCAGGCAAAAAACCACACAAAAAGCAAGAAATTCACCATGACAATAAAGTACGGCTTTTTTATTGAGAACTTTTGCGGGTAAATATCATTTTCAGTCTGTTATCGAGATTCCCATACAAATCCTTATAATTGTTTACCTTCCGACTCTGGGCCGCCTGTGCCTTAGCTAGCCGTCACAGTTTTTTTCTGTGAGGTTCGACAAGGACTTTTAAACAATTCAGTTTTAAAGCTTACATATGAATCGTAGGCGAACTGACGTGTTGGACGTAGGCGAACCGACATTATACGTAGGCGAACAGACAGTAGGCGAAACGACCCGTAGGCGAAACGACCGGTTACCGATCCTGCAATACTTGAACAGCGTCCCCATCTGCCTTGGATTTATTCTTGAAGAAGATCATTCCATTACCAGCCTTTCCCATTACACAGTTGGTCATCTATAAACCGACCTTTCAGACCCAGCAAAGCAGCAGCAAAGCGGCCAGAGGCAAGAGTATATTCAGGTTCCTGTCAAGTCCTTAGCAATTCTGGAGAAAATTGCAGAAATTGTGGGAGGTTAAAAACTGTTAACTCCCAAAGGAACCGTTCAAAGAGGGAGTCCATTAAACCTCAACGCAACAATCGGTTTCTTTCGAGGGAGGAGTTGCTTGAAGAAAAAAGGGAAGAGCATTACAAAAGAGAACAAATGCGGAACTGAGGGAAAACTATTGGCGAGAGAAATTCAATAGCGAAGCTATAGAGGTTGACGAGGTGGACCATGCTGACCTTATAAGCAAAAAGAAGATGTCCGCGATGAAATGGCATGCCTTTGGGAGCAGCAAAGTAAGATCCTGCAGACTACGAGCAAGAACGGCCACGGGTGGCATCCAAAGTAAGTACCCATGTCCTCTCTTCCATTTACCAAGACATATAGCAACTGACTTCAAATACTCCCAGTTAATTGAAAACAAACTTTTAATTACTAATCTACAAATGTAACTCTCAACTTCTCTAAACATCATTAATCAGGGTAAACATATATTACTAAAATGTTATTTTCCTCTTTTTCTATATGTTTAAGCCTTCAAATAGAATGCTAAATATATTCAGCTCTTAATATAGCAATACCGTACGTTTGTTAGATACTGTGGAGAGGAATTTCAATTGAGTGTCAAAAGTAGCTTCACGTTTGCTTTGGTTTTGCTTTCCTCGACCCTATGATTGGTTTGCAAAGTTCACTCCATTTTGTCAACAAATGAGAAGCCAAACCAACATTTATCATGCTTGGACACCTGCGTTTTCCCGTGCTTGACACAGGATACATGTATTTGCTTCAAGTTCTGATTAGCGGATTGTGCAGTTTGCATCTGTTGTGATTGGCCAGAGAAATTACTTTTGTTTTGATTTTACAACACTCAGTTGAAAACTGCTCAAACACACTAAATATTGTTTACTCGTAACTATTATGTAACTTTGGTCATTTCAGAACTTGTGATCTCAAGCAGTATCAACGTCTTTAATACAAATGAATAAGTAAACAGAATGTGATAACAATTTTAACTTTAAAAACTATATATAATGTTGAAGGATAATTCAACTATGTATAGATTTATACTGCAAGAATCCACATGTTCTTGACCCACTGCGACAGTTAATTACACTGCCAAGCAACAAAACAATCAGGTAAATAACTAAGATTAAGCTCTTTTATGCCCCGATATATATAGTGCACAGTATCTAAAGTGTATACATATTTCACTATGTGATGAAAAACACACACAAGTCAAAAATATTCAACAAAATTATTAAAGACAATTTAACAAGGCTTGTGATTCAGTACCAGACAAGCATAAAAGTGAGGTGAATATGTAATCTGGTACCTAGTGTTACTGTTTTGAAGCAATGTTCAATCTACAACTAACATTCTATTACCGGTATATGCATTTCATTCTTACTTCAGAATGTACAAAAATTGAGTTGCAGAGCAGAATAGCTGGAATGATGCACTACTTGAATGGTGTGTGATGGAAGCAAAAAAACATAATTTAAGAGAAGAGGAAAGAAAATCATTATACATTATACCTGAATTTTCATCTCATCGATGACAAATCCTCCCAATCGGTAACATAGATGCATGTATGTTCTAGATACAACAGAAATTTTACAAATAAATAAACTTTAATAATTATATTGTTGAGCACTTTTAGAATTAAGATTGAAATAACAATTTGGTCCTTCAACCCCAAAGCTTATCTCCACTGTAAAACCAATAAACCTAATTTTTCTTACTTTCTCATCTGAATCTGCACATATCAAAGACATTTCCCCTAAAAAATGTTATTTGCAAAGAAAAATTAACTTCAATTCATTGTTTGCATGCTATTCAATCACTCGAGTGATTACTTTCTGTTTCATACCAGCCCCCTTCTGTCGATGAAACAAAAGAAATAAGGACCAAATAGTGTTTTCTGCAAATCAAACACTTTTTCTTAAAATAGGTTCTCAAAGGTGATGTGTAGATTCAGGCGAGAAAATTTAAAGAAAAAGTATTTGCTATGTACAGGGGCCTATATACAATTGTTGTAGAAATCATTTGATATCATTCTTTGTACTGACATTTTATCAACAGCATGATGACTGACTGTTCAGTATGGGATTATAAAGTTTTATGTACCAATTTTTTTCAGGAAAACCTTGAGATGGTGATCAAGAATGGTCAACATAAACTAGTTGGTTTTGTAGAATTGGGTGCAGCCGACGATCACATTAAAAAAATCATAGGTGAGATTTTTGCAATAAAACTATTCAATTGAGGTGCAGTTATGAAAATGTTTACTTGTGACTTGATAATATCGGTGTAAACAAATTTCCCATGTACTAATTCACTCATTAATTAGTAGTTCATTTTTTCTTTGGCAAAAATAGGTCAACAATGCCTCTGCTTTGTTTGTTATTTATTCACAGGAAACGAGGAACCATCCCTTGCAACTCACGTGCTTCAGTTCATTTTCCTAAGTGATGCTGGGTTCAGATTTCCAATAGCCCAATTCCCATCGGGCCACTGCTCCCCGACTGATCTGTACTTACAATTCTGGAAGGGGGTTCAGAAAATGACTGAAACAGGATTTACGTAAGTGCCTTTTCTTTTCCTTCATTTCTTGATACTTAATTATCTCATAATTAAGTATTTATAAACCTGTAACTGACTTATTCTAACTAACCCTTGATGAAGAGTCATTGTAAAATCTTGAAATAAAGTACCATTTCCTAAAAATCACCTTCTGTTATCCCTGGATAGTATCCAGCCACATGAGTGACTTGATTTTAATGAAAGCAAATTGTACTTTAATATATACGTTAATAATGGGAGAACATTTTGCAATAAATTGATTGTCCAAATTAACATTCATTACCTTAATAGCTTTTGGACTGCCTTTTCAGGTGGTTAGGTTTACACCTTAAACTTTTGCTATGGTTATTTCAACTCAAAACTGTTTTTCAAAACCTGAAGTGCATTCCTTGCATGTTCCGTTGCATGCTATCCATGTACTGAAATAATACGTAATAACAAGGAGCATCCTCAACAGCACTTATTATTGGTTGCCTGAGAAGGCTCACAGCCGGCAAATCCACATTTCGTCTTGCAACATGGAACTGAAAGAAAAAAGTTCACAGACATTTACCAATACTGTTTTGTTCACAGTATATACTGGTGTATCCTTGATGGGGCAGATTGTCACCGCCAGTTCATCAAGCTGCATTTTAAAGATGATCCAGCAACTGCAAATTTTATAACAAGAAATCCTTACACAGGAGGATCAATGGTATTTATTATGGATTGTAAGATACATGTAAATTCATATTGTGCTTCCTTGAAAAAACATGTGAATTACTTTATGGACATCATTAAAGACAAGTTAGAAATAAAAAAGCACTATAAACACAAACATGTCTGCACGGAATAAATAAATGACTGCCTTGTTTTCCCAAGATTGACGGATTTAAGAGAAGTTCAATCTGGATTTTACTGAAGGCTGGATTATATAACTATTCAAATGAAATTCTTTAGTACTTGAAAGTTTTTTAAAATAATAATTTGAAATGGCATGTTATCTAAAGACAGTGTGTACTGATACTGTATTTAACCAAAATTTCCTTTTCATGAATTATTTAAATCATTCAGTTAACCAAAATTCATACTCATTAGCAATTTTTGTGTCCAAAGCTTATCTCCCCCAATTAAACTAAAAAACATTCTCAGGACTAGTACCTATATTATTTTTGATGAGTACCCCCACTCCCTCTACCTAGGCTAGTATCCTTCTAGTCTGAGTGCTTGGGTACTATTAATAATATTTTCCAAAAACCTGTAATTGGACCAGAATCAAATAATCACTAATCAACTTTTTTTTAATTGGCTTCTTTCTGACAGAGAAATATATTCATTTTAGACCTTTTAACTAATTATTTTCAACTAAAGAAATGATTTTCCTTCTCTTCTAGCATAACTTCAAGAAAATCCATAACAATGTTGAAAAGAGCAATAAGGCAAAAAAACCAAGATGCTTGAAATTTGAGGGCAAAAGCATCCTTTGGAAACAGTGGAAAGATGCCTTCAACTGGAATCAGTCCAGCTTTTCCCTTCCTTTACATGAACGTCTCACAATTGCACACTTTGAATTGGATCCAGCTTCAAGAATGAGAAACCATTTGGCTGAGGATGTTCTTGACAAAAAAAAACTATTTATGTTGCAGGTAATAGTCTTAAGAATGGCCTTAATAATTTTAAAGAAAACGACAACACTCTTAAATTTGCAAAACATGTTTCGACAGAAACTTCTGTCATCTTCAGTTGATAGATTTACAAAGCGTTATAATTTTTAATTTTTTAATTTTCACATTGCCACGTTTTATGTACATTCCGTTGTTACTAATGTAATTAGCATTTTTCCTACTTATAAATTCAACTTCTAACGCTTTGTAAATCTATCAACTGAAGATGACAGAAGTTTCTGTCGAAACATGTTTTGCAAATTTAAGAGTGTTGTCGTTTTCTTTAAAATTTTAACTTGCCTGCTGTCATCAAGATCCTTTGGCCTTAATAATATTATTAAAATAAGTTTAAAGTCCCTTATATCACCATCCATTCCACAAAGAAGTTGAAGCATGTCTACCTTCGAGGTGTATAAACTAATTAATGTTTACTCTTTCATTACTCTAAAATTCTACATACTGTGTCATTGGGTAAAGGGGCAAATGGCTAAATTACCGTAAAAAGCTTAATTGGACGCTTTGTTTACATTAAGTTATATTCATTTTTACAAGAAATATGTTGATTTGCAGCATACCTGTTACTTTAAATTGACATTAACTTCCTCTGCAGAGTCATCGAGATCACATTATCACATCAACTGACAACCAAGACCAGGAAGATGGAATTCCATTGGACTCTTCGCTTAGACTCCTCGAGCACACTTCAGAAATTGTTGACCTTGTCAATTCCGAGTGTCCAATTACATGTAGCAACATCAATGACAACGGTTGAAAAAGTTAAACATCTTCTACACATTCTTGCTGTCTTGGAAGGAGGAAGGTGCAAATGACAGTGCAGCATTTATATCCAGCAAGCTCTGGTTTGACCTACAGTCCATATGTCTTGGTTTTGATGCACTGGTACAGATTAAACTCAAGAATTTCCCACAGTCCAGCATTAAACCTGCAATTGTCAATCAGGATTGTGTTGAAAATCACTTTTGCCAAGTGAGATCTTGCAATGGGCAAAACAATAACCCAACTTACAATCAGCAGCAATCAACACAAAATGTTATCAGTAGAAAAAGCAATGTTGGATTAACCTCTGGGAATGACTCTACTTGCTCTTTGTATTATATAGCCAAGCAATCTTAAGGAATATTTGATTAGGTATGTGAATATCACACTCTTTAATTACATGTACATGTAATTTAGTGGCTGAATAACACTTATTTAGTGATGAAAATAGACTAAGTAGTCTTTTCTGTAGCACTATGGTAGTGAGAGCGGCTAACACAAAGACTAAAAAGAGTCATCTCTTTTTAACCAATATGAGAACCTTTTCAAAACCAACCATGACAACTTTTGCATCTGTTTCAAGCATGCCACATGAAAATATTGGATCATATTTATGAAGAATCCTTTCCTTAGAGCAGTCTATAACCATGAAGATATCTCTGCATTTTGTAAATAGCTAATGTCCATAGTTTTCATAACGCTTGGAATGATGAAACAATCTCCCCTAGCACTTACTTCAAATGTTAAAAAATAGGCACAGTTTGGAGGAATTTATTTAATTTCTTTGTAAAATTTTAGAGTAATTTTTTTATATTACTTTGTAGATAGAGTTTTCCACAATAAAAGAAAAGCAAGGACTGATTAACATAGCATAGTGTCTATTCATGTACATAATGTAAATACTTACCTATTTAAGCTCCCCTTTCTTTCAACACTAGACAGGTGGATCCTCTGTACAATGTATAAAAGATGATGAGCTGACAATGTCTGTGTGAACTTTATTCCTTAATTAATGTAAGATTTTATTGATGACATTTAAGATTCTATACACATCTAAATACACTGGTATGAATGAGATTTAAGATAGTTTTGACAGAAATAATTATCCCATGTCAAGGAGATGGAAGGGAGAAAGAGCAGGGGCCCGTTTCTCGAAAGTCCCGGTAACTTCTGGGCCCATTAACTTATCAGGGCCGTTATCTGGAGAATTTATCGGGCCCGATAATGCAGTTCTTGAAGCACCCGTAAACTTTCCCGGTGATATCCAGGGCCGGTAAAATAAGGGACGGTTACCAGGAGAGGTAGGTTCATATTATTTATACATGTAAGTGATGGGGAGGTGGAAATGAAGCCTTGTTGCTGGATCAAACAAAATATGATCATACTAAGGGTTAACAAAAAAGAAAAATCAAGGGGCCTACAATTGACTTTCGTTGTCATGTTATCATAGGATATCATAGGTTTGTCAGTAAAATGAATTCAAGAAATCCAGTACTACAGATTTTGTATGTGAATGCAATCCAGCCGTTGACTTTGGTATCATCAGAGAAAGATGTAAGCTGTGTGAGTTTTTAGGGTTTTTGTGTTCTGGTCAGGTGACTTTCCAAATATGGTAACAATGACTGGTGAGAGTTAATGGCACCAGCATGGCAACAAATGGCCACAGTCTAAACCAAGGATAGGAAAGAAGTTATGATGATTAGAAGTCATCCACAGCAACCGTTTTCCAGTTAGGGCTCTTCCCCTTAAAATAATTGAAAGCATTCATAATTTTAAACAATATTGTTCCAATTTTATTCGGGTATTCAGAGGTATTCACATAGGGACAGTTGATCATTGCTAGGGACAGATGATCGATGCTAGGGAACCCGGCCTGAAAGCTGGGGTGAGCCCGGTTTGTGGCCAGGCTTTGGCCAGGTTGGCCAGGGGATAAAAAAAAAACAGGGAAGCTGCGGTCACAGGGCCAGCCTGCCCTGGCCTCACTGGGGTTGGCCAGGGCCAAAACTGGAAAGGAAAAGCGAAAAAACAAATGGCCTGGAAAGGCCATGGCTGGCCAGGGTCAAAACTGGCAAGTCAAGCCTTGCAAGGAATTTACATGTATTAGCAGAAAATTTAAAGTTTGGCCTGCAATACAACTTATAGCACCAGCCGGGCCCCCTGGGGCTGGCCGGGGCCAAAAATTGATCAAGCTTGCCAAAAAACCTCGGCCAGCCTGGCCAGGAAGACACTACCATGTCAATTTTAATAATTAATTGCAATTAATCAAAGACAGTTCAATTGAGCCCAACAACCCTTACCAAATCTGTTGATATGGGCCATATATCGCCCAAGTATGGAGATAATATGGCATAACCTATGGGCACTCCATGGCAGGGCTCAAAATTAAAAAAAATGTCAGGTCGCCATAGAGAAATATAGTCGCCAGATGCAAATTTTAAGTTCCCCGCTTACTAATTTATTTTCCATGCTGATATACGTCGCACGTGTTCGCGCGGAACCACGCGAAAGTCAATCACTTTCGTTCAGCGGTCTTTTTGCAAAATTCTGCGCCTGCGGTTCCAAGACAGAAACTGTGATGGAGTTGCAGAAATATTGCGAACAGAAGTAGGTAAAGTTTGGAGGAAATGTGGCTTTTTAAATGCAATTTGGCCCATTCTTTTACGACGAACGCAAAGCAAGACAAGATAAGAATGTTTATTTTAACTTTAATGCTTTATTCTCCATATAAATCATGCAAAATTCAGGTCGCCAAAGTGGCGACTAAACGACAATTTTAGTCAACAAGCAAGTGCGGGAGACACTAACTTGTAGGGGGTTCTGGGGGAATTCTCCGCCACAAAATTTTGAAATCTTGAAGCTTGGAAATGCCATTTTCAGCATTTTCGACGAGGTATCAAAAAACTAAACATGGATCAACCGTAAAATGACAGATGCCTTACTTCTTATTTGTTATTTGATACATACATACCTTCAACCGACAGGCTTTGCCTGCCGTAGAACAATTTCATACATGAAAATCCAGCCAAAGCTCAAATTTATCCAATCAGATCGCAGTGATAAGCAATGCGAATCTCCATAACAAAAACAAACGGTCGAAAAGCCTGTCGGTTGAAGGTGGGCCTTTAATACATATATTCCAGCCTTACATTATTTTCTGTCTCTGTCCTTCCTCATAGCTAGCTAGATTTTTTCAATGTGCATCTTTTCTCTCATTGGCTGCACCGTATTCTTCTGCACTTCACAAGTTTGTCTCTTTATCTGGTCCTTTAATTTAGCTCTTCATTCTTCCCTTGGAGAATTTGTTTCTCCTCCTTCCGTTGTTCGTTCCCTGCCACAAGCTCCGGTGAAATGTTCTCGCGTTCTTTCTTCAAGATTTGCAGTTCTTTGTGTAATGCTGATTTTCCTCGTTGATTATCTTCGCCTATCTCTTTAATTCTGTTGTTCAAGTTTACAACTTCCCTCTCCAAATTTTGTTTCTGCTCTCTCATTGAATCCCTCACACTAGCTATCAAATTTAGTTTTTGTTGCTGTTTCTCACAGCGAGAACAAGACTCATCTGCAAGATCAAAAAGTTAAAAAAAGAACATTACTCTCTTGGCATACATATGATGAGGAAAGAAAAAACAGTGTCCTTCTTGGCTGTTGCTTACTCAGTTGTGGATACTCAGGTACCAATAAGCTACAACTGACTCGTGGATTCAGCTAATCCAGCTTTCGACAACAAAAAAATGACTTACAGAGGGGTTAATTTAATTTTTTGTTTTTATTATCCATTGTCTCACCACCTTGAATAAGATCGGCGAAGGATCTACAGTAAATTTTGATTTTGGGAATCGTGCAATCCACTAAATTTACTGTAAAATCTTCTGTAGGTGGTAACACACTCTGTTTGCAGTCAAGTTTACTACTTCGGCACTTTTTCTATTAGAAGCAATTTACTTTTTGCTTAACGCTTTGTTATCTCTGACATTACATGAAAAAAGCAATAAAAGATTATGTTTACCATGTCTTATGCCATTTGTAAAATGACAGCCATTGCCTCTTCCGACCAAGATACATTGGTGCCATAGGCAGAGCTTTTTAAAACTTGCTCAAGGTTTTTTTTTTTAATAAGTGTGATCAGATAATGAAACTGTACTGAGATGGATGAGAAATCGTACATTCAGTGATCCATCCAAGATTGTATAGCCTATACACCTTATTCCAAAATGGCCGTCATTTAAATATCTTTTGTTTTTATTCATATTAGCCCTTGATGCCTCGTTCTTGAGCTGAAAATTCAAAAGAACATTTTGTCGTGAACGAGGCATCAAGGTCTAATTTCAATAAAAACAAAAGAATATCTAAATGGCGGCCATTTTGGAATAAGGTGTATTCTGTGCGTGATATTGAAAGGGTGCAAATGTTATGTTGAAAATAATATGCACATACTGCAAACATACATCATTATTGCAACTCCCAATGTGGGCTTTTCAGGCATTATACTTGTATAATGCAATATGCATAATTATTGTGACCTCTCACAGGAAAACGTACACTAACGACTTTCCAGGAAACGGGTTTTTCACACGGCTCCCTCACGGGTTGCTCACGGCTTGAAAAGTAGAGTGAACGAGTGGCACTGCACGACTAAACGGGTTCTCAGAAATCCCACACGAGTGGTCGAAAATTTTACACGGCTTCCAAACAATTATGTAAACATACATATGTGTCTTTGTTCTGAGGGTGGAGGACTTTTTATTATTTGAGTGTCAATGGATTTAGCACTAGAGCACTAATTGGGAACATTCATGAAATGAACTCAAATCAAATCAAATATTGGTTTTTGTGGACAGGGAAAACCAAAGTACCCGTTGAAAAACCTCTCAGAGCAGAGAAGAGAACCAACAAACTCAATTCACATATGACGCAGAGTCTGCATGCGAATGGAACCCGTGTGCGTACCTTGTTTATTAAGTTTTTTGCTTAACTCTCCAACTTCCTCCATAGCTTTCTTTTTTCCCTTGCGCACTGCTTCAAATTTTAATTCAACTTCTTTTCTGTTCTTTCTTTCATCTTCCAACTCTTTGTGGGTTTTCTTCAAGGCCTCGTTTTTCCTTGTTAGTTGTGTGTTAAGTTCATTGATTTTGCATCTTTTCTGCTCTATTTCATTCCTTAGCTCTTGGTTCTGGTTTTGGAGAGTTGTTTTCTCTTTAACTTGTTTCTCGGTCTCTTTTGTAATCCGCCCAATTGATTCTTGGAGATCTTTGTTCAAGTTTTCCAGATATCGCTCTACTTTTTGTTTTTCTTGTTTACGATATTCACTGAACTCTTTAATTTTGTTGTTAATTTCCAGAACGTCCTTCTCCAACTTTTCTCCCATTTTTACACAGCCAGAACAAGACTTATCTGCAAGGTCTAAAAAAAAAACCCCTTACATTCTAATTGGGGCAAACGCCATCTTAGGAAACCCAGGGGCAGTCAGTTAATAGGGACGGATTAAATACCCGACGAAATTGTTCGAGATTTGCAAAAGAGCATGCTGCCGTGAATACTACGGATAAATTAATTGAATGAGCAAGTGAGCAAGCCAAAGATTACGAATAATAATAATAATAATAATAATAATAATAATAATAATAACAACAATAACAATAATAATAATAATAATAATAATAATAATAATAATAATAATAATAATAATCGGTCCGGGCCATAACCATTTCTGGATGATGTCACCAATATGGGTGTCGTAGTGGGACCTCGACTGAAACTCATTCATTACTCTTGTTCGAGCCCTAGTGACTTTGTTCCGTAACCACATCCCATGAAACTTTGCAAAATTGTAGACGATAAACAAAAATACACAACAAGCAAAAAATTGATGGCGACTGAGGTGATGAGACAGAGAAATTCAGGTGAAAAGGCGGGTGAAGGCAAAGGTCTTGATTGAGGAATAACCTCTCTTTCGTTGAAATTTTCAGGTATGTACCGGGTAACATTTTTTTTTATTCCTAAGAAAATCTTTTAAAAAACTAGAATAAATTTGCTTCCAATTGCCAAAATTGCAGTCAAGTGCACGGAAGTTGAAAGTCTATTAGTGTGCAAAATACTAGGTCGATTCCCTTGGAATGTGTATTCACACTTTCCAAGCCGAGCGACTTGGAGTAATCCCAAAATAATTACAGTAACGGGAAATAATATTTTTAGACAATGTTCTTGTAGCCGTCGTCACCGTTCTTGCTTAAGGTCCCTACCAACTCAGTGTGGCCAACACATCACGCATGCGCACAACCACCCGGTCAATTAGTAGCCATGGACAGCTGTTTCGGCCTTGCTGGGCCACATCAGCATGGTTGTGCGCATGCGTGATGTGTTGGCCACACAGGGTTGGTGTTAGCGTGTCACCTTGCTTTTGTTGTTTTCGACTATCAAATTACCACACAGATAATAAAACGTCTCCCTTCCCCTTGGCAGAATTTCTACCATTTAGGTAAACAAAGTAGTTGTAAGAATAAATAACCTGTGAGCTATGCTTTTACAGTAGGTTTGTCTAAATCTATTTAGTATTTACGAAAACAGTGGATAGCGTTGAACTTGCACGGGATTTCAGTTCGAAAATATTGTAACCGTTGCAGGAACAAATGAGGTGAAATCATATTTTTGTGCCATATTATCTCACTGTTTTAGTACTATTTACTATATTATTAAAAACTGGATCATTGGATAATGTAATTTGAGAGTTTTGATTGGCTAAGCCATCATGGGTTATGAGCCATTATACCATGATCTACAAACACGGCAAGCATATGTGTGATTTTTTGGGCCTTTTTATTTTTATTGTAGTCTAGTTTTCTATATTTTGGGGGAGTTTTTAATAAAACAATTATTCCACTCACACTTGTTGGATATGAGATGATTATAGCCAACTCGGCACTACGCGCCTCGTTGGCTATCTATCATCTCATATCCAACGTGCACTCATGGAATAATTGTTAACTATTCACCATTGTCGGTGGCTAATGGTCAACAATTCATTCAACAGATACAGAGAGATTAATTAATAACATTTTATATCATAACCAAATCAATGTATACGCTCTGATTGGTCAATCAGCTAAGTTTTATTGTGCCAGTAAACTCATGGAAAAATGGCGCATCTTCTGAATTATTATATAAAAGCAATAGACCACAGGTTTCTATGGTTTATAGTCATGATAAACCACTTGGGATGTTGGAAGAACTCTATATGCCAAACAACGTTACAGCTTCTGACGATACCATCATATGGAAATAACGTGCCCAACAAACGAAACGGTACTCGGTAGTACTTTAGACTAAATGACATTTGCACTAGAAAGCGAAAGAAGCTTTAATGTCACTCTCCTTCACAGAAAACAGAACACTGTTGAAACTGGTAAATCACGCGTACACTGAGGAAGGCTAAAAGATATGAACGACATGACATTTCTCCCCCCAAAATGGAGTTGAACATCACTGATTATACATGTAGTTACTTTAGTGATCATTGTGTTTTAAGTCTTACTTGTGTTTGCAATTAAATGATCAACTAGAAAGGACTGGTTCACTTTTCGTAATGCATCTATAAATGCGTCAAAAGCATGTGGCCCTCTCCTAGGTAAAATATCTAACAGTTTGTCAGCCTTTCTCGATCTTGCATCCTCTGGCAATTGTTTAATTTCCTCGATGTCCTCCTCGCTTAGAATGGTGGTCAAATGTGGTAATAACCTGTCGGGTTCAAGGTCTCTTCTGAGAATGGCCCATTTCTCGCGCAAGATTTTACGGTGATTGTTATTCATCTTGTGATAATTTGGTACCTAGGCCAGTCTTTCCTGCCGCAAGTGAAGAAATTAGTTTCTCCTGCAATAACAAGCAAATTGTTTTAAATGTTACCAAGGTTATTGACTTGTTGGAGCGACTTTCGTATGACCTTGAAAAAGCACAGGTAGCCCAAGCCCGATATATGAGCAGCTCTTTAGAATGACTTTGCATTGTTACGTGACTCGAGCAATTTGCATATTTGTAAGGACTTGTATGGGGAAAATAACAATTGTTTCTGTCACCTATGAAAATGTAGCGATTTAAATAAAAATCGTCTCCTGTAAATCGGCTCAAAGACCACACAGGAGGGAAAAAAACACTCGACTAAAGTAAGGTAAGACGGTCAGTGTAAAACGCAGACTGCAGACCGGGGGTAAAATGCAGACTGCAGACCAGGGATACAATGCAGACTAAGGGTAAAATAAATATTTATAATAAAAAATAAAAAAAACAAGTCATAAGCATAAAATAAAGAGTGTTAGATAGACAATCCTGTTTTACATCTGTCGACAACTCACATTATCATGACTGCAGGTCGCTGCACCTTTCGGGGACTGCTGTTAAGAGTCCACGGAAAATGCGATCATTGAAATCATCTGTGCTTTGTTTTT
>NC_090883.1:2518627-2526127 GCF_036669925.1 Montipora capricornis
GGAAAAGAGTGAGTTGCCATGGGAACCAATTTCTTTACAGTCATAGGTGTGTTGCCTTCAGAACTATTAGCTCACCAAGTTTCAATGGTCTCTGTTGCAAATTGATCGAGATAGCTCTATTTATATTCTTTATGTTCTATTGGGTTGGGTGAATGACGTCATCAGCCTTCTAATTTGCATATTTAACACATTTTTCAAACTTAAATATCTCCGGAACCAATGCAGATATTTCCAAACGGTAAACAGCATTTTTAATGTTTTATGGTACTCTCTGTGATAAACCAAAAAACTCAAGGGATAAAAATTTGATCACAGTAGCACTTTAAAGAGAAGAAGAGATACGTACTTTTCTACAAATACCTATTTTTCCTTCAAATGCCACAGCATAAAATTTCAAATTCCATTTTCTGTGAATCTTCCCTTACTTGTGTTACATGTGAACCTAGGCAGTTACCAGTACTAGCTTTAAAATAACTGGTTCCTGGAAAACCCAGTTGACTACTACAACTCACCAGTGCAAAGATTGTTTACATTACTTGTTACCACGAAGAGAGATGATTTTGGATTTTTCAACAATTTATCCTTTTAATGTAACCCAAAATAATTCAGATAGTCAAAACTTCACATTATTTTAATGATGGACAATGCAATTGGATTTGGTATGGGCTACTGTATTCCATATCAAACCCATACTTGGCAGTCTGTCTTCATTTAGTCATAACTCCATTGTCTTAAACTATGGCAAGGCTGTGCTCTAACGGCGCCCGGTCGCCTGAGGCGACTAACATTTGGCTTCGGGCGAGTGAAGAAAGCTACCCGGTCGCCCGGCCGGGCACTCACACTTATTGTATTTCTAGCAGATAAGGAGGCTAAAAAATTTAATATGCTGGTGGTTATAGTTTACGAAACCTTCAGAAAATGTTTTTTTTTTTCGTACAAAACAATCGGTTCAAAGGCTGTTCCACATGTAACATAATCCGTGACTTTTCGCGTAGCCGGCGGACGCAGGAATTTCGATTCTTTCTCAAAAAATAGCATTAAATTTGGAACGTGAAGTTTGGCATTTTTTGGTTATAGTTTCAAAAAAGAGTTCTTACTTCTGCTCTGACAATGGTAAAGCGCGGCCGGCGAAGCAGTGCAATTTACTTCTGTATGAACCCGGGAATCGCAGTTTATGCAAATGTAATTTTTTTACGATTTTTCGCTTGGCCAAAATATATTTTGGTTATGGTTGTTTTTCCCCTGGTTCAAAGGCTGTTCCACATGTAACATAATCCGTGACTTTTCGCGTAGCCGGCGGACGCAGGAATTTCGATTCTTTCTCAAAAAATAGCATTAAATTTGGAACGTGAAGTTTGGCATTTTTTGGTTATAGTTTCAAAAAAGAGTTCTTACTTCTGCTCTGACAATGGTAAAGCGCGGCCGGCGAAGCAGTGCAATTTACTTCTGTATGAACCCGGGAATCGCAGTTTATGCAAATGTAATTTTTTTACGATTTTTCGCTTGGCCAAAATATATTTTGGTTATGGTTGTTTTTCCCCTGTATATGAAACAACGAAATAAAAAAGGGAAAGATATCATGTTATTGTTGTTGTTTTAGAAACAGAGCAATCCCGTGTTGTCTTTGGTTCGTGACAAATCATTCCGTGCCCTAAACAAATAACGCTGTGACTGGCGCTTGGACCGAACAAAAAGCTCATTCCACTAAACATTTTACTGATAATATACCCGGTACATGTAAGGAAAAAATACTTTAGTTCTGTCCTGTAGCGATGATTTTCATCCAGATCAAGATGACTTGCTAAAACCCTGTAGCGATGATTTTCATCCAGATCAAGATGACTTGCTAAAAGAAAAAAATGATAGCTTTTGGGCCGCGGTGGTTTCATTGTTTCACGGCAGTTTTTACAAAAGCTCCACGGGAATCAAGCGGCATTAATTCACGCTTAGAAAATTTATTTAACCCAACTAACCAGTAAAAAGGTTTACCTGCATTAGACCCAAACGTTTTTACATAAACCTGCGGCAATCTTTACTTTTTCACTTTTAAACCTGAAAAACATCGGTGGCATTCCCATTTTTCTTGTCTTTCTCAAGTATGGTGTGGAAAATTTGATGGGTTGCGGGTTTTTCTTGCACTAGCGAGTTCGAAGATCACCAGAGCAGTAGCAGCAATGTTTTTTTCTTTTGAGAGAAAGAGGGATGAAGATCTTCCTGCGTTGTTGATCTCAGATAATTAATGAAATAAATAACTAATTAATACGGGCGACCAACTTGGAGGGCTGGGCACCCACATTCAGCTTCAATGGGTATTAATTTATGTAACAGATCATTACATTTCAGCAATTGCAAAAATTAAAAAGGTTATAATCTCTTGCTCCTGTAAAATATTATAATAATCCCGCAAATCAGAGATGTGCTGGAAACTACAAAAAATCCATTACAGTCAAGCTATCAACAGTAACAGTTACTACCATAGCTCACAGGCAAAAAAATTGAAAACCAAGTTCAAAGCAGTACCTTAACATGTAATTCATGTCAAAATCTATGGATTGGGTTCTTGTTTTAAAATTAAATACAAAAAAAGCTTTTAAACATTTCAGATAAACCAGATAACTTTAACAAGTCTGCAAAGAGAGATCCTTAAATACATTGTACATCAAACCATAACTGGTTGAGGAGACAGAATTGGCTGCTAAGCATTTTTGTCTGCTGTAAAGGACCTTTCCCTGCTGTCCCATCAAACATTTTTTTCAGGAAGTGTCTCTTTATACTCTTTCATGGCAACTTCAAAAAAATACAGTATATTTAGCAATTATTGAATGAGACTGAGTAGGATATGAAGAATTCTGCAGGTCGAAGAGGGTGTTATCCACCAAGGCCGAAGGCTGAGGTGGATAACATCCTCCGAGATCTGCAGAATTCTTCATATTCTACGAAAGCGGAATTCAATAATCGCTTTATTATTCATTCAAAATATTTTCTTTGCTCAAACTTCTAAACCTACTTGCAGCGATTTTCTGCTCAACAAAAATAACACAATCTCGTCCCCAGCTTTTTTTCGGTCAACGCTTCAATAATTTGCAGCGGGCTGCACTTTTGACGTCATTTTGACGTCATCGGTTCAATAATCTGCAGCGGGCTTCACTTTTGACGTCACTGATTCAATATGATGAACTTTCTTTCCAAATTTGGTGAACAGCAGCTGGTTATGGTGAATTATGCATGCATGTGGTTTTAACCAATCGGAAACGGGGAAATATTTTGAATGAATAATAAACAGTATTATTATACTTCAATCAGATGCACGTAGTGATTCCTATAAATCACTGATCATTTCTATTACAACTAAAGTGTGTGAAGAGTAAACTCATAAATTTGGATCTCTTTACTTACAAACGTCAATAATAGCTTTCTCAGCCATTTTCTGCATTGGATGCAATAGTTTAACTATTAATAAAGTGACAGCATTTCGCATTTTTACGAGAAGGAATCATTTGTCAATCGTATACATATAACTTGCGGTGTGAGCACTTGTTTTCCCAATCATTTGCTTCACCATTTGCTCTAAAACTTCATTATTCTTCATTAACGGTTTCCCAATTTTTTACAGGGTTATAGCATTTAAGCCAATTGAGTATCCTTGCTTCACAAATGGACTCGAAGGTGTGAAAATATGAACTCTAAATACAGGTAAACCGTTCCTCATTTTAAAGACAATAAGGCATCAAATCAAATTTTATTCGCTTAAAGTTAACGCTTACTTTTTTACTTGAGTTGTTGTAAGCATTTCCTTGCCTGGATCAGGATTTAAAGAGTAAAACTAACCAAAAAATCGTCACCATACACAAAGGTGTGATCGTAGATAATCGTAGACACACAAATAAAACCGCCCAAATTATGTAAGAGCTGGACTGGTTACCACTGACTGCTGACCTAAACGAAAAGGGCTCACTAGATTCCAGTCCGGTCTCTCACGTGTTATTCAAGATGGCGGAGGATGACAGTCTTTCCACGGATTCATTATAAATGGGCAAGATTTGAAAGATACTGGAGTTCATTGAAAGGATTTAGTACTGACTTGGAGTGTGTAATTTTCAAGAGTAATGCATCATGTTCCTTTTGGAATAAGGCCGATTATGAGAGCATCAAACAAGGTAATCCGTTGATGATATTTGTCACAATCTATAGAATACATCAGAATAAAAGCTTTCTTTTTCATTTCTCCGTGTACAGAGTGATTTTATGTTCAAAGTTTGGGGCCTTTAAAGGACATTGTTTAAGTAAAGTACATATATTACGAGTAGAGAATTAACTCGAAAAATATCGCATTCATATTGGCATGCTTTGAATAAGACCAAACCTTGTTATACATGTATTGAAGGTTGAAGTCAAAGCTCATTTTTTCAAGGCACCAGATGAAATCAAATCCTAAAAGGGCACTTAAACTTTGATTATTGTCTCACTGGCACATTCAGTACTATTGCACAAAATTCTCAAGAATTCATAGAGTGGAATTCTTAAAGATTCCCATAAAATCTTAATCCACATTGCCCTTTCAGCTTTCAATTCCCAAAAATTAGGCCTGGAAATCCAGAAAAGCCTGGCAAAGCCTGGCTTAAAAATCTTGGAAGGCCGGGAAGGCCAGGCTTTTTGGCCGAACAGTGTGACAGTTTAAATTGCTTTAAAACATGAAATTTTAAGTACTACAGCTGTACTTTAGCATGATAGAATGAGAAGGACTCAAATCATTTGCATAGCTCTTTTATCAGAGACTCTGTACATCTAAGAATAATCATGCAAAGGTTTAGTCTCAGGTGTCAAATTTAGAAACAGTCAATATAATATTCATGTTCAAGTGTGAGATAAAATAATGTTGACGTTGCTACATTAAAGATAATTAGCCGTTAAACCATAACCGAGAAAGCTCGGCCTTTGAAGTAGCAAGACCAGAAAGGCCAAGCTTTGGTGGCCAAGGTTGCCGAAAAAGCTTGGCTGTGGCCATGCTTGCCGGGCTTTACCAGGCCGCATTTCCCCGGTAAGCCTGGCCAAAAACCCGGAAAGCCTGGCCTGGCCAGCCTTTGCCAGGCTAACCGGGTTTTTGGCCGGGCTCCTGATGCATGGGTAGTTACAGTTGATCAGTGCTAGTGACAGTTGATCAATGCTAGGGACAGTCAATCATTGCTAGGAGCAGATAATCACTACTAGTGACAGTCAATCACTACTAGGGACAATTGATCCTTGCTAGGGACAGTCGATCATTGCCAGGGACAGTCGATCATTGCTAGGGACAGTCGGTCAGTGTGAGGGAAAGTCGATCACTATTAGGGACAGTCAATCATTGATAGGGACAGATGATCAGTGCTAGGGACGGTCAATCACTAGTAAGGACAGTCTATCATTGCTAGGGACAGATGATCAGTGCTAGGGACAGGCAATCACTAGTAGGGACTGTTGATCATTGCTACGGACAGATGATCATTGCTAGTGTCAGTCAATCATTGCCAGGGACAGTCGATCACTACTAGGGACAATTGATCATTGCTAAGGACAGCCAATCACCAGTAGGGACAGTCGATCATTGCTAGAGACAGATGATCAGTGCTAGGAACAATCAATCACTAGTAGGGACAGTGGATCACTGCCAGGGACAGTGGATCACCGCTAGGGACTGTAGATCACTGCTAGGGTCAGTCAATCACTACTATGGATCATTGCTAATGCTAAGGACAGTCAATCATTGCTAGGGACAGATGATCAGTGCTAGGAATAGTCAATCACTTGTAGGGACAGTCGATCATTGCCAGGGACAGTCTATCATTGCTAGGGACAGATGATCAGTGCTAGGACAGGCAATCACTAGTAGGGATAGATGATCAATGTTAGGGACAGCTGATCATTATTAGGGACAGTTGATCATTGCTAGGGACAGTAGAACACTGCTAGGGACAGCCGTTCATTGCCAGGGACAGTCAATCACTACTAGGGACAACTGATCATTACTAGGGACAGTCGATCAGTGCTAGGGATGAATGATCATTGCTAGGGACAGGATGATCAGTGCTAGGGACAAATGATCATTGCTAGGGATGATTGATCATTGCTAAGGACAGTCGATCACTACTAGGGACCATAGATCATTGCTAGGGACAGTCGATCATTGCCAGGGACAGTTGATCATAGCTAGGGACAGTCCATCACTACTAGGGACAATAGATCATTGCTAGGGACAGTAGATCATTGCCAGGGACAGTTGATCATTGCTAGGGACAGTCGATCATTGCTAGGGACAGTCAGTCACTACTACGGACAATAGATCATCGCTAGGGACAGTCGATCATTGCCAGGGACAGTTGATCATTGCTAGGGACGATTGATCATTGCTAGGGACAGTCGATCACTACTAGGGACAATAGATCATTGCCAGGGACATTCGATCATTGCTAGGAACAACTGATCATTGCTAGGGAAAGTCGATCACTACTAGGGACAATAGATCATTGCTAGGGACAGTCGATCACTACTAGGGACACTAGATCACTGCTACGTAGGGACAGTCGATCATTGCCAGGGACAGTTGATCGTTGCTAGGGACAGTCGATCACTACTAGGGACAATAGATCATTGCTAGGGACAGTCGATCATTGCCAGGGACAGTCGATCATTGCCAGGGAGGATTGATCATTTCTAGGGACAGTAGATCACTACTAGGGACAATAGATCATTGCGAGGGATAGTCGATCATTGCCAGGGACATTCGATCATTGCTAGGGACAATTGATCATTGTTAGGGACAGTCGATCACTACTAGGGACAAAAGATCATTGCTAAGGACATTCGATCATTGCTAGGGACAACTGATCATTACTAGGGACAGTCGATCAGTGCTAGGGATGAATGATCATTGCTAGGGACAGGATGATCAGTGCTAGGGACAAATGATCATTGCTAGGGATGATTGATCATTGCTAAGGACAGTCGATCACTACTAGGGACCATAGATCATTGCTAGGGACAGTCGATCATTGCCAGGGACAGTTGATCATAGCTAGGGACAGTCCATCACTACTAGGGACAATAGATCATTGCTAGGGACAGTAGATCATTGCCAGGGACAGTTGATCATTGCTAAGGACAGTCGATCATTGCTAGGGACAGTCAGTCACTACTACGGACAATAGATCATCGCTAGGGACAGTCGATCATTGCCAGGGACAGTTGATCATTGCTAGGGACGATTGATCATTGCTAGGGACAGTCGATCACTACTAGGGACAATAGATCATTGCCAGGGACATTCGATCATTGCTAGGAACAACTGATCATTGCTAGGGAAAGTCGATCACTACTAGGGACAATAGATCATTGCCAGGGACATTCGATCATTGCTAGGAACAACTGATCATTGCTAGGGACAGTCGATCACTACTAGGGACACTAGATCACTGCTACGTAGGGACAGTCGATCATTGCCAGGGACAGTTGATCGTTGCTAGGGAC
>NC_090883.1:2536127-2573627 GCF_036669925.1 Montipora capricornis
TTGACATTTTCCTATCCATTAAATAAATGGTCAAATAAAATGCGGTCACCCCAAAACGCAGACTGCAGACTGTGCAGACCGTGCAGAAATATAGCGTTACCCTCACTATTATTGAGAGCTAACAGTAAACAGGCTAACCTGAATGTTATTTAGGCCTAATTAGGCTAACCGAATGTTATTTAGGCCCAATTTAGGCTAACCGAATTTTCATTTTACAGACGGTCTGCACAGTCTGCAGTCTGCGTTTTTCTGTGTCCCAATAAAATGGTATAGAAATAAGGAAAAACGGTGCAATTTTGCAATCCTGTCACGCAAGGTGTGACATTTGAAGGTCATGGGATCAGAGGTATGTCTTAGGCTGTGTTCCATTGGGATCAACCGTTTTTAGTTGGTTGAGTTGGTTGGGTTTTTTCGTGTTCTTTTGGGAAAAACCCGTTTTCGGTTGGTTTGGTTGATCAACTTTTACAACCGGCATCAAACTAGGTTGAAACGGTTGAAAAAGCATTGGCAGTAACCGCTGTCGTTTACGCGGGCTTCTGCCATGTTGGTTTCTGGCCTCAACTTGTCAACGCTGAGAAGTCTGGTAATAACTATTCCCAGGAGTTACCGCGTTTTAACCGAAAACAGTTGGAAAAGTGTTCTATTGGGAAACCTCAACCGCTTCAACCGAAACCGGTTGCGGTTGGAACGGTTGATCCCAATAGAACACGACCTTAGATTGGATTTGAATTTCTCGTATTTTAAGCAAAATGTCACGGAACCGGCGATTTTGCATCAATTGTTAGTACAAATTACATACTTCTATCTTTCCTGTTCTTAAACTGTTAATGTTTTTATTTGTTTTCTCAGGGAACCAGCAGTGCCGCGGTCACGCAATCCTGTGTTATAATACGCGTGATATGTGTTTTGTAGGCAAACATGTACGATTTATCATCACTTTGAAATAAAACTAGACGCTCCAAAAAAGCGTACACTGGGTTGCCTGTGGTACGTGTTACACAAAAAAAGAAGGCACTGAATTGGGTGGTATTGAACTGCAGCGTTGCAGTTAATTTTTTCAAGTGGGGCGGTAAGACCATTTGAGGGGTCAACCTACATGTCGCGCCAGCAGAGGCCCTTTGGCTCAAACGTTCTCATGTTTAATTATTTTGTAATGTCAGGAACCCATGACCCGGAGCCTACAGCTCCCATACTGGGCCTATGTAACGGCATTTTTACAGACCGATCTATTTTTAGACTATCTTTTCCGGAAAAAACAAAGGCAGTTCCGGTTCGGTGACCCTATGACGTCAAGTTAATTTCTTGTAATTGGTCATCGGGCTCCTGTGTCCTCCGAGTCTCATTCGCGGGAAATTCAATCCAAAAAAAATAATCGGTCTGTGAAAACGCCCGTTACACGAACACAGTAGAGTTGTAGGCTCCGGGTCATGGGTTCCTGGTAATGTCCTGTCCCATTTTGAGGTCTTTTAGTTTTTTAAGCTTTGGTAATAAATTCAGTTTAAAGATAGCAAAACACGGTCTTGACTAAAAATCACTCGTTTCTTCTTTAAATAAATAGTCTGCAAAAAACTAACTGCAAATTGCTCTGAGGACGTTTTCCAGCATGTCTTGCAGTTGAACTAAGCAAACGTTTATTGCAAACACTAAGAAAGGACTGAAGGTGTTATTTCTGCTTCATAATTCCTCTTTTTGTTAGTCTAATCTGATGCCAGGTCAAAACGCTGTTTGGCTTTACGTTTGCTCCAAAGAGTACCGTAAAAACCAGGAGTTAACAGAAAAAGACAAGCCAAAAGACAGATGAAGAAAAAAAATAACATAGTTTTTGAATCGAATTCTCATCGAAAGATCAATGACAATCGATCGTAAAAACACGAAAATTTCTGCAGTCTCTGACTTTTATGAATAAATGATGTTTTGTCAAATGAAGAAATTGATTACTAACGTGCGATCAAGCGTACTTTTTCTTGAGATAGAGCGCTAAAAAGTACGCCTGATACAATTTCTTAACGAGTCGTCTGCCGCCCACCTGTCAAAAGTGATGTTACAATGTTATCATTTGTCATGCTATAAATGTGAGCAATCAGATACCTGCACGCTGCGATTCATGACCAAGTAAAGACGCGACAAAAACAAAATAACATTCTGGCTTTGATGCCTGGAATCAAAGCTATTTCTGCAAATCCTGCTTGACAGTTGGTGCGGTTTCTCTGTTCAAACCATCAAGGAACAAAAAAATTCGAGATAAAATGGCAGAGAAAGCCCGAATTCTTCATGTCATCATCAGGCGCAATCAACAGTACAATAAACTTTATTTAAACTCGAGTATTTGAGATGCCAATAAAAGATGCTATAAAAATAGATATGAGGAAAATGGACTTTGGGAAATTCTAGTTTTTCAGCAGCAGCTACCCAGCTATCATTTTGTTAGAAGTGTGTTCAGATTGTTCAGCGATTCCGTAAACAGTGTCGAATTTCTCTCTTAAGCTCGGCTGATTCCTCGAATGTGGCAGCCCTAAAGTTCTATTCGGTTCTTTTTGGATTCGCAACTTGTTGCTTCCGAATATATTCCAAAGAACTTGCCACAACTACAAACGTTTTCGAGTTGGTGGAAGAAGAACGATGCATTTTCTTCTAGAATGTTCGGGCCTGTATTAATAACACTATCATTGCCAAATCCCGCAGGAAGTAAAACTGTAATGTCTTCTTTTACTCAAACCATTCTTCGGATGCATTCTCTCCGCTCTTCCTGTAAAGGTTTTTGAAAAAAAAATCTGAAGTCGAAGCAACAGCAGCTGTAAACAGAGCCATCACTCGTGTTCAAATCCTTCTCGACGGCCATAATTTCATCAGCTGTTAACCAATTTACAAGAAGTATGATTTGCAATTCTGTAACCAATCGGAGCGAGGCTCCAAGAGCTCTATTGTTTTTCGGCCAATCAGAGTAAAGTCCAGATTCTGGACTACGAGCAGACGACTCGTTAAGAAATTGTATCAGGCGTACCTTTTCGCACCATGTCTAAGGAAAAATACGCTGATCGCAGGTTGATTGATCACGTACTAGGCAACCATAAAGGTGCACGTCATCACCTTCTGTCAACTGAATGAACTACGGGAAAGAATGTTAATCGTTCGTCGTTTTCAGAGTAAAACAACTTACTTTTTAGCGAAGAAACTTCCGACTTTGGGTTTTTAATTTTGTTGTAATATTTAACTGAATATTTACATTTCATCTGTCGGGTCAGGAAGCCTTCTTTGTCGGGTTCCTGAGAAACGTATCTATTTTGACTTCAGGGTGAACTATTTACACAAAAACAGACTTGCGAATTATCGCAAATCACAATGCTAACAAGCACAAAAGCACAAGGAATGGTTAAGTAAGTATGAAGTTTGTTACTATCTGAATGTTCTTGTGTTAGAGTAAAGGGATGTATTGTCACGCAAAAGATGTTATTTCATGACACTCAAAATTCGCAAAAAGCGTGAGTTTCATGTAAACAATCTTCGCACTAGTAAGTCGTAGCAATAAATTGGATTAACCAGGTAGTTATATCTTGTTGGCTTCCCAAATAAACTTCATTTTACACTACAATGACAAAATCATTTGCCAGAGAGAAAAAATTCCTGTCTCCTCGCGTATCTCATTTCAACGCACGTATGCAAATTTGTTAACTCATTTTCACCGCGTCCCGATTCCTGAGAAATTTTTCTTCTTTCAAATATTAACAAAAATATTATTTCTCGTCAAGCGTTGCATCTTTTCTATTCAAATAACCGCTAAAAATAAATATTTGTTAACGATCTATCCGTAGATATTTTTTCATAATTTAATATTCTCTGTCAAAATTTGCACAACAATCAAGACACAAAAAAAGCAACGCACGCAACAAATTTAGTTGCATTTTAATACCTCTTCGTCGAATTCTAATGCTTAACACAGCAATTTTTAGTTATATTGTGAAAAACCTTTCTCTTTTCGTCAGCAATCATCCTTTCAAATTTCAGAGAAATCGACCGGTCCGCGAAAAATTACGAATTTTTTTTTTCAATGGGATGTCAAAAGGCCAAGAGGATGTTATGCATAATCGGGCAAACTCGGGCGATCAAGTTGCCCGTGTGACCTGTTATAAAAATTGTTTGACAAAATGTTCCTGAATCGTCAAGTATCACCACAGAAGACGAGTACATCATTCTAAAAGCTTATTCTACGCAAAAAGTAGGTTCTGGAGGTAACTTTTAGAGTGAAAATCAAGTGTACGGCAGACGGTACAATACACGAAAATGCTTTACTATTGCCATAAAAAGTTAAGCTCGCACATTACACAATATAATGAATTCATAAAGGCCACCTTTTCCAGCGAAATATTTTTTGAAACAAACAACATATTTGCTATTAGAGGCAAAAACTCCTTCCTATTTCATTACGTGCGTTAAGAGAAGAAACTAAATCGTGTCAAATTATCATACTCACTTGCATAGATTTCAGGATCAAACCGTTTCCATGAAGAACCTTTTCCTTGAATAATGAGCACAAAATAGACGACAAGCTTTCTTTCAAATAATTCTTGGCTGTCAGATTTCCAACTATTCTTTTACCTAAAGACTGTGCAGAGTTGAGTACAAATAAATACCGATAGCCAGACAACAGAGATCACAGATCCACTTAAGGTGTTCGATTCGTTCTCTGTCTTTGTTGAACCCTTAAGTTAACGGAGAATTTTCCATTTGGTTTCAGTGTTCTACATAACAGCACACTTGGTAAAATATTAGAAATACAGCTCACTTTGATTTCGGCTCGACGGGCGATAGATTGTTGTCGAAGTCCATTGCTCGTCGCTTTTAAGATTCCAGGTATTTGTTTTTCACCCCCTTGTTCATCCAACTAACTTTCATTATTGAGCTCCATAAGGGTATTGTATTTTGTTTAAAGATCCACTAAAACGCCATTCGCGTTACATAACTTTCGACGCCATTGCAGGTTAAGTTAATCATTCTACTGTGTCCACCAGAGAAATCTTCGCATTTCCACTACCCTCTCGATCCTAAGAAAATACGCGCAGGAGGCTCTATGCACAAAGACACCACTTACCAGGGGAATGGCAGGCAAGACTATTACCGACACGGAAAATAAAAAGAAAAAAATTAAACAAACAAATGAAACGCATTTTCCGACTGAGAATGCCATACTGGCAACCCAGTAAATAGCTCCAACGAGTCATGCTGAGTAGTAGAGCATCCAAACTAGTGATCGAAAGGTCTTAACTTCGACTTCTAGTCCGAGATTCCCCGAGTCGCCATTTGCTCACTGATCGAGCATCCAAATTATTAATCGGAAGGTCGTGGGTCGAAAGTACTCGGATTTTTTCGACTTTCCCCGAGTCTCAGTTTGCTCAGTATTATAGCATCCGAACCTGATGCGAATTAGTAGTCCAATGGTCGTAAGTTCGACTCCAGTTAATCTATTTGAAATATACCGGTGTTTGTTGCCCCAAAAGATAATAATTTAGGAGGATTCAACACTGAAGAATTCTGAAACTTTACGAAATAGAAAACATCAGTTCAGTTAACAAACGCAGCAAATCCCCTCACACGCATCAACTGTTCTAAAAAACCTTCTTGTCGACAAAAGTGAAGATGGCGTTATAATCCTAGGTGCTTTGCCACAAGCCTTCTTTTGTTGTCTGTCCATATGCGGGGGTGGCCTGGTTAGCCACCAAATTCACTTCCCCTCCCTCCTGGATTTGCCCATGCTTCATTACTATTAATTGACGTTCAGAGGTTCCGGGAGTTCTTTTAAAAACAGTCCGAATTTTCCGAGTATTCCGGATTTCCTATCGAAAGCGGAACACCTTCCTTCGTCTTCCTGCCGACGGACGGGCTGATAAAACAACGGGAGAACTAGGAGTGGTCGAGCGCAATTTTCAATTTACATTGAAGTTGATGAGTTCGGGTGTAATACAAATTCACATGGGTGTCCTAGCGCATGGGTAAGGGCACGCTGTTTGCATATCAGAAAGCTATAATAACTGTAACAGGTATAATGAAAAACAAAACTGCCTAAGTATCGAATTATTTGGGATGTTGTTACAAAGATCCTCACGGAAGTATAGATCAATGTAAGAACTGCAAACACGATCGAAGCCTTCGCTACCAGAGAAGAAGCGGTCACATTGAGAAAAGATGCTCACCGCAGACCGAGATTTAAAGTCAATGTTTATTTTTATTTTTAGTTTGCCTTCATCATAGAGAAGTGTACGTGATCACTTTCTAATTGTCGTCCGTTTGTTTAGAAAACAAAATCGGTCGTTTAAGCATGAAGTAATTTATTAAAATTGTTCTTATATATTTCGTAATCCAGTACTTGAGTTTCATTGAAAAATGTTAAGTTCGATGATTCCTCTTTATTGAAAGCGATGGGCAGGATGCGGAAGATTATTTTATTTCTGTTTGTCTTCCAACTGTAAGTAGAGCTTATTTGCTACCTTTTACGTTTATAGATACATATTTTTTGTCAAAATATCCAACACTTTCCTTTTACTTAGAACTTTGTAAAAGATGAAAGTTTTGGCTGATTTTTTAATGACCCAAATATGGTATGTAGTTCAAAGCATTAAAAAATTGCAATTACAGTTTGAATTTGCATTAGTTGCATTCAGCCTTCAAATTGCTTTTGTCGGTCGTATTTTAAATAAAGCACTGGAGGGTATTCCCATTTTTGCTTGTTCTTAGAAATTTTTCCAGCCGATTTCTTGATCGTCGTAGAGTATGTTAGGGTCAATACTGCTCATTTCTTTGTTTTTGCCAGCGTTGTAAAATGTATATATTCTTTCGTGTAAAAGACTAGTTAGAGTCAAGAGTCAACTTCAGTGACTAAACAGCCCCTTGATTTCAAAATGATCAAACATTAAAGTTGTGGCAAGAATCGCACAAAAAGAGGGGTGAAACTCGCGAGTCTTGGAACTAAGGTATCACTTACAGCGATATTTATAGTATCTGTGTTTATAAGAAGATTGAGTTTCCAATTGTTATGAGGGCCACGGGCTTTTCAGTTTTTTTGAGTTACCATCCTGGGCTAAAACTAAGTAAAATCTTTTAAAATGTACTTTCTTGTTGCACGAAAGAAATTCAACTATTTCGATTTATGTAGCTTTTGCTTGCAGAAACCAAGAAGTATTTCATAGACATAACTCCCTTAAGACTGCCATGCCACAAATCAAAGACGAAAGCCCTTCCTAGATCGTTTTTAAATTTTTAAATGTTGGTTCTCGGGTTGTTACCCTTCCTTTTTGTTCCTTTAACCCCAGTAGTGCAATTCTTTGGCAAAAAATGTTTGGCCATTTTCAAATTCTATGTGAATTAGTTTTGGACTATTTGCGTTTTCGTGCAAAAAGAGATTTTTAAGATCCTTAACTGTTTGGTAAATGTCCTTAATTAAATATGAAGTTTAGATATCCAGAAAATGCTTTCGTTGTTCTCTGCGGGGAATTCAAAAATGTTAGTTTTGCACCCCCAGCGCGAAATCACCATGCAGAGAACAGGTCGAATTGTTTGTAATTTGATAAACATCAACAAAAAATCGTGGTTCATCATAACTTAGTAATGAGCGTACCATTTGGAAATCCTTTATTCTTGCTACACTACAACGAGCATCAAGTGAACATTTATTAAATATGTGCTAGCCAGTCGTAAAAATGCAAGACAATCCTACTACAAATGCAATCTTCTAGAAGTTGTGCTGAGCAGTAGATGCGTTGCTCGCCCTTAACGAGGGGGTACTAAATGCGGTGGAACAATATCCTCAAAAGAAGTCTTACAATATTCTCTGATGGTAGAGTAGTTTATCGGTTTGTTATAAGAAACCACTGTTTGGCCCAGCCTAATCTTAGACAGAGCCCGGAAAACGTCAAACGTCTGTAGAGGAAAACGTTCTAGTCTGGACAAATAACGTCTCAGGATCCTTACAGGGCACGTGTTCCTACTATTTAAACTTTCTGAAATTACTGCTTGATTTCCTTTTGTAAGCTGATCGGTCTTGCTTACATCAATATTGATGGTCATATATCCATCATGGAAGGCAATATCGTTACGTTTGATATGACAAACTTCTTCAATTCTAAAAAAGCCCGCAAATGCAAGGATAAATATGTACACGTTCCTTAGCTCAAGTAGATTATCTAATTAAGGTACAATGCAACGTGCGCCGCTTTAGCTGGGAAGACCCGAATTTCGTCCTTGGAAGACTCAAAAATTTTCCACCTTTGAAACGCGCGTCAGTATTAATCCGTAGTGCTCGGGGCTTTTGATGAGAGTAGGGCATCAAATTAATTTTTGAGATTTTTCGGCAAAACGTTACAGCCCCACTATTGCCGCAAGCGTCGCTCTTGTTATAAAGCGTACGAAAGTAACCCCAACGCAAAATGCAAACCTTAGTGTTTGATGTGCGACTTAACGGAGCGTTTTGTCGTGAACGTTTACCATAATTCGCCGTGCATCTAGCTATTGTGACAGAAGTCTGGGCGTGGCGATCAAATACGTCTGGTGAAGATCATGATAATAGACCACTTTCATAAATAACAAACACCTTTACATTTTTTTGTCTTTATGTTAATTAGACATACTGCCCCGGCACGTTTTAAAACGCATATTAGTTTGAAATTAGCTCATCGCAGCGAGGTTAGAAAGGCTTATTAGCATTAATTACAACAGAAGAATATTTTATTTGGCCGGTCACCATTATGGAAGAGGTCTATAGCCTAATGTGATTTTTTTTTTTCAATTTTGCCTCGTGAAAACTTCGAAAATTAATCACCTGAGAGTTACCTTAATTGGAGACGAAGCTATGGCCTTCTTATTACTAGTAGTCCAGATACCCTGCCACTGAGCAATGGATATTCGTAAGAGCAAAGCCATAACCTATGATTCATGTGAAAATGTCGAATAGAAGGCATTTTCGCTGAAGGCATTTTATTTGAGGTGATTTTGATTGTTAAGTTGAATCTTGGCTATAATCCACTTAGCTAGAACAATTAAGATTTATCTTCTTATGGAATTTTGTATGAGGAATTACAGTGATGTCTGCGAAACATTGTTGGCGCAGTGTTGGCGCCCTCGCCGTCGACCAATGTATGTTACCCGGGTTCGTTTCGTACTCAACGCGATATGTGGGTTGAGTTTGTTTGTTGTCTACTTTGCTCTGAGAGGTTTTCCCCGTGTACCCCGGTTTTCCCCTCTCACCAAAAACCAACTATTGATTTGATTTGGTTTGATTTAATTTAATCTGAAGTCTCTTCAATTAGGCTTACTAAACCTGAGACGTTAATAGAAGGATGATTATTATCATATTATTCTTATCCACCTTTCTTCATTCTTCGAGTTGTCTGAAGACAAAGCAAGTCTTGAGTTCAGTGTGCCAGAGCAATTCCGAACTGACCAGAAGCGCAAATTCTTCGTGAGGCAAGGAATTTAGAAGTTGGTCTGTTCTTATTTCAAAATCGATCCAATCGAACTCGCAACGCCGGCCTTAAAATGCAGTTTCCGCAAAGTTGGCCATTAAAATATTTTAGTGTTCATTAATGAAGGTCAAGGCTGTGTTTGTGTTGCAGGTACCCGACGTCAAGTGTGAATGGTAAGGAAAACAGAAAATGATTTTAAAATAGCTTGTAGTCCAAACATTGTCAGAGAGAAAGAACTCCATATAATAACAAGAGTCTCTGTCAGTTGGTGAAAAAAGGATAAGTGAATGAATGAAAAGCTATTGTTAGAACAAAACTGCTCATATGGCCTGTTTTATTCCCGCTAATCAGACAAGTCGTGGTTATCCGACCCAATCTGATTAAACACTTTTTTGGCGGGAACTATATTCTAGGTTTTAAAGATATTTACATTATCTTATTGCTCAAGGCAAAACGAGAGAAATAGAGACTTCTGTTCATAGACTTAGAGTACATTATTTTATTCCCGCATGCATTAGTGGTGGCCGATAAATTTTTCTTTTTACTGTAACTGAAAGATTTATCGCGCGCTGATGGCTTATTTTTGCCATCAATACGGGGACAGACACATAGAATATTAATTTATGCAAACTGATGGCGTGACTAGTAGCGTGACCGTGGCATTTAAGGGTCATATTTTTAGCCAATGACATTTCGACATCTATTGTCAATAGCCAATGAGCGTGCGGGAATTGTTATTGCGCAGTTTGAATAAGATTAGTTTTTTCGTGTTTTCTTTTTAGATTACCGAGGAAATGGACCCCTTTTGTTATTGAACAAAACTAAGTGACATCTTTTATTTTATCTGTCTTTCCTCTTATTGACCCTCACCATTTTTCCCTCGTTATGATGCAATTTTATCGTCAATAAGAGGACTGGTAGATAAAAAAACTGATGTCAACTTGTTAATATTTTTTTGGTAATCATCCCTCTTGACCTCAATTTCGATGAGAAGGTCTTTTGAATTTTGTTCCTGTAAACGAGGCTGGTAGGAAAGATTATTGGCCGCCATTTATGAATATGCATACTTAGTGATGTCATCTTGTTTTGTTAATTGCCTTGAATTTTAAAGAAATTCAAACTTCTATATCACAGTTAAAGAAAGGTGTGTGATTACAGCACTTTACAAGTCAACGTCCAAAGGAAAGAGCTTCAAGATTTTCAATGTTGCGTGTCTGATAGATTTTGGAAGTCTGCAAGTTAGAGCTCATTTTATCGTTAACTTAGCATCACCCACCACCCACCTCTTTGAGCTTCGCCGGATAACTTTTGAAAGAGTATTTCGAATCTGATAACACAAGAAAGTTTTGCATACACGTTAAAATGTCAAATTCACATAGTGTTACTTTCATTGTTCCCTTTTTTCCCCCCGACTTCTTGCGTTTTGGATTGTATGCATTTTCATTTTTTTTTTTTCATTTGCCTCTAGGGAGGTCTGTTCCTCGAAGAGGTAAGAGCTTCATTCAATCACATTCACATCAGCAAGTTGTTTGGTGTAAATTTAATTCATGACAGTTAAGGCGCTGTTAGACTGTGAAATGTTTCGTGCAACTTGTCTCGCAATGTTTTGACGACATTATGGCGGGACAAGTTGCACAAGTAGAATTAAGTTCTACTTTTCGTGCAACTTGTCTCGCAACGATTTTGGCCGTTGCAGGGTATGTCAACTGTGAAATGTTTCGTGCAACTTGTTCCGCCACAATGTCGCCAAAACATTGCGAGACAAGTTCCAAGAAACATTTCACAGTAACAGCGCTTTTAGGGTGCGTTCCCTTAGGATTATCCGAATAAGGATCAGTGATCCAAGATCACTTGGATCACGGTGCATCACGATGCATCCGCTCTGGGAGAGGATTCTTTGGTTCCTTTGATGCACCTTGATCCAAGTGATCTTGGATCATTGATCCTTTTTCAGATCATCCCAAATAAACGCTCCCTTAGAGAAAAGTATTCAGCAATGAAATAAACTATATTTAGCGATTCTGTAGCCCTAACTTTATTTAAATGAGCTCGTTTTCCTTCCGTGATCGCACGTTTTCTCAAGGTCATGATAAGTTTTAAATGCACTTAAAAGATACCCTTATCCTTCTTAATAGCTCTCGTTAGTAACATTTCTTGCAACGAATCGGGATAATTGTTGTTATTACCTGTACCTTGACTTCCTGGCTAGAATTTGTCAGCAACATGTAATAGGTTTCCCTCACCACCACAAAAAGTGCAGAAGACGGAAGGTCATAAGCAGAAATGTCAATTTTCTGCAATACTCGCAATTTTCTATTTTCGAATGCCCCGTAATACACTTTGTTTGCCCCCCAAATTTTGCATAAACTGTTGTTTTGAAATGCTCTAGGGAATATGCAGTGTCTCCAAGAGCATTTGAAAACAATAGCTTATGCAAAATTTTCGGGACAAACAAAGTGTATTATGGGGCATTCGAAAATAGAGAATGCGGTCTATCAGTCTTCGGTATTAACTATTCTTAAAAAGGCCAATGCTCGTGCTAAATGCGGATGATGAACACAGACATGATTTGTGTTAAGCCTTAGCAATCAATCCCTCGTGTGACATGCTTGGTTGAAGACCGGTCCAATCAGCGGTGTTGTGATCATTTTGGCTGATCTGATTGGCTATATTATTTTGCGGGACAAGTTAGTATTCTGAATTTAGATCATAATACATACAAAATACCGATTGGCTGACACGAAATGAGAGATCGAGACTTCTGTGTTTCAGACTTCAGGGAAACCTGTGTGGCTAAGAGCGTTCGTATAGCTCTAAAAAGGAGCGGTGTCATAGGCCGGGTGTTTAAGAGATCTCTCTCAACCACAGGCCTCAGCGGGCGTTAGCCCCTTTTTTGAGGATTACCGAAACTCGAGATCTTTGTTTTAGTTGCAATCTTTAGAATCCGTCCAAATCTGCTCTACCCACGTATAAAAACATTTGTTGACAGGTTAAAGAAGTAAAATATTGCATCCGAAGAAATGTCAGATACAGTTGGTTCAAGTGAGAAATCCAAATCCAAATCGTAGACGCCTGCGGCTGAGAGCCGAGAGACCCTTCAAAGGTGGCTTTTGGTCTAATTTTTCAAGAAATGTTCAGTTTTCTAGTTGGCATGATTGGATTTTTGCGACCAAAGAGCACAAAAGAGGGAGTCGCGTAGCAGCTCTTGCAAGGTACAATCTGACTGATGCGATACCCGAACTCGAAGCAAATGACTAAACAACACCATAGAAACTGTAGAAGCTGTTACAATACCAAATAATACCAGTTTGGTCTTTTGTTTTTGAGTTGAGCTATCGAACTAATCGCATTATACTTTCCGAGAGTTGTTACACCAATAAAAAGAGGAGCTGTTTTCGATATAAGATCTTCCGTGTGCGCTGTCAACGGCTTAAACATCATGTTGAGTTCACGAACAAAATAAGCCTCTCGTTTTTGTTCTTTAAATCCTCCAGCTTGCCGTGCACAGGTTGACTTAGGATTCATCATCGATGGCTCAGGAAGCATTGAATCCTATGGCAAAGGAAACTTCCATAGATGCCTTCAATTTGTCCAAGCAGTTGTCAGACGATTCAACACAGACAACGGACAAACTCGAATCGGAGTCGTGCTATTCTCGTTCAGGCCTCGGCTGATTTTCGACTTCAAACGCTATCGTAACAAGGGACAAATCCTACGGGCAATCAGCCGCATACGGTACCCCAGGGGAGGCACGAAGACTGGCAGGGCCATGCGCTTTGCTTATTACCGTTTGTTTAGATACGCTCGCCCTGTTGTTCGCAGGGTAAGTTCTTCATGACTCGACGCCATATGTGGTTTGAGTTTGTTGGTTCTGAACTTAGCTAAGAGACGTTTTTGCATGGGTAGTCCTGACTGTTTTCCCCTCTCACGATAAGCCAAAATTTGATTTAATATAGAATTTAGTTTGACTTGTAGTTCCCTCAACTAGTAGAGCTTGTATACGGCTGAGGTCGTCTGTTAGAATTATCACAGTATTTGATCATAGAATTTGCTTCTGACATTGAAATAGAAATTGAATTTCATATTCGATTTGATTGTTTCTACAAAATGGAGAGATTTGTTTTCTCGAGAGTAGCTTGCATGGCAGTATCCTTGTGATTGGTCTCTCGTAGTTTCGCTAAGAACTTTAGGAAAGTTATTTGACCATCGTCAGGGGTTAATAGAGCGTTTTCACACACGTGACCAGCAGCCATATTGGATTACTAGTACTCAAACAAAAGAAAGTATTTGCATGAAAATAGAGTTCAATTTGGTACACCATCATGGCCGCCATTCCTTTGTTTTGGAACACCAACATGGCCGCCGTGACGTCATGTGAAAACGCTCTATAGGCCTTTTCACGCAGTTTTTCTCATTTACATTACAATGTACTCTAACGTGGATGCAAGGCAATTTCGGGTTAAAACTACAAAATATCACGAAATTGCCTCGCATCCACGTTAGATTACATTGTAATGCAAATGAGAAAAACTAACCGTGAAAAGGGCTATTGGAAGCTCAAGCAATCACGATAATTATTGAGACAATTGTGATAAATTTAATTTGTATATTTAAGAATGAAAAACAGTTGTTTCGCACGCTTTGCACGTGCGTTTTTTCATTTTTGTATATTTTGTAGCCGTTTTCGTTCTTTCCACGACGTGAAATGAAATTGGCAGGTGACGACACATTTTCAATGTTTTCTATCAATCTTCAAATCGCTCACACCTATTTAATTTCAGGAGAATTAAAACACATTTTGGAAGCCAAATGACTTAAACATCGAGACATTATTTCAGAAAGTTTTCGCTGTCGTCAACGTCATCCTTTCTATTAACTATAGTTTGACTCAAGGCTGTTTCTCAAATTCATAGGTTGCCATAGTGATGACAGATGGGAAATCCTACGACAATGTAGCTACACCTGGCCGAATGTTTCGTCGCAAGGGCATCAAATGCTACGCGGTGGGAATCGGTAAGAGGTTTAACAGGAGACAGCTGTTACAGATAACCGGTGGAGCTAGAAATCAAGTGGTGACTTCAAGATTCAGGAGATTGGGATCGATAGTTGGAGCCATTGGCCGCGGAGCCTGTAGAGGTAAGAGAACAATTTAATGTAGTGCTTCCTTATTTGTGGGAAGGGACAGGCCGGCGGGACGGGAATTCGGGAGAATAGACGGGAGGGAAGTGGGACAGATTGAGAGGAAGATTCAAAACGCGTTCGCGTTAGAAATTAGGGAGCTTAAGCAACGACAACGGCGACAGCAACGAAAACGTCATCTCAAAATATAAATTCGCGTAATTTTAATCGCTAGGTGACTATTTCAACCTTTGGATATGACAAGGGTGTGGTAGTTCGTCAAAAATGACATTCTTTGGAACCGCGCTTAATTTAGGAGAGAAAAGGAAAATTTATCCTCAAGTGCTGACTACCTTGATAAAACCTCAAATTTGGCTATTTCAGGTTGTTGTTTTGCTGATGACGGCAAATAAATGGACAAAAGTGAAAAACGCACGTGCAGAGCGTGCAAAGCTATTGTTTTTGCCCACTGAATAAGCGAATTTGTGACGTTCTTGTTGCCGTCGCCGTTGTCGTTGCTTAAGCTCCCTATTATCAATTCGCCACTTTGTGGTTGCGCGGGAGACTGTGTCGAGAAATGTTACCGTGATCGCACATGCGTCAAACCTACGACATTCATAAGGCTCAATGCCCTAAGTAGAAATTAACTGGTATCGTTAAGACGTCTTTTTGCTTTGAGTAACCTCAAAGCGATTTGACTTAATTGCCTGTAATATACTAGGAAACTAAAAAAGCAGACTACACTCTTTCTTTTATAAGAATGCACTTCTCAGAATATATTTTTGCATGTTGAAGGTCTGGAAAATACAATAAAATCTATCTATGTCAACAAGTAAGGCATACTTTTCTCTGTAAAATAAGAAAAGTCAAAAGAGTAGTTCAGGCTCAAATTGGCAGAAAACTAAGAATACTCCAGCCTGGGCCAGCAAAACACTTTATTTTTTCCCTCATTTGTCGAATTATTTCCGAGAAATATTTTATAAAAGAAGTAGAGGGGAGCTGGGAGAATTCGAGATAGTTGTGCAAAAACGAGACGCAGTCGAGGGTTTGCATAACTGTCGAGAATTTTTCCAACTCCCCTAGTGTTTAGATGAGGCTATGCAAACACAGAAAAGTTCCGATGATATTGTAAACGCGTTAGCCAGGTCATAGTTTAAAGAAATGTGAAAAAACGGTAGGTGGTGGGCAACAAACGTACTGGAGGCGGAACAGCATGAAACGGGACGTAGGGAATTTACAGGTTTTCTCTGGGTTCTCCAGGTTTTCTCCCTCAAGAAAAATTGATACCCAGATAGTTACGTCTAGCTGCGGTTCTGTGCTTTGAGATCTTACATGGGCCGTAGGGCTGCCGCCATAGGCACCTGCAGGTGTCACAGTTGAGTCCGGAAGATTGTATAGAAAGATAATAAGCACAGACAACAACTGAACTAAAGTGAAAATTTGAAATATTCCGTGCAACGAGGTCTCGTTCCCTGGGCTTTGTATTTCAAAGGTGGGATACTACTGTCCACTGGATAAGTATTACCATTATTGTATCTCTATTGAATAGTCTTGTACAGCCTTTGAACAATTGGGGCCTGGTAATTCACCATTTTAACGTTTCTATTTTCTTAGGAGGCCGACCAATTCGCCCGCCAAGGTCCCCGCCACCTGGAAGGGGTAAGTAATGAGAGTGATGAAAAAGAACTTGCGTTTTGATTGGTCAAAAGCCTATTGGTTCATCCCTTAATATTTTTTTACTTCATGCTGTTGTTTTATAAAAGAAATCGATTGTATGCAACGTCCTCAAACTATCGCCGACCTTTTCGAGAATGTGTTCATATCCTCGGATTTGCCGTGTTCGTAGTTTGGTAGTTTCATTGGTAAGCAACATCCGAGACGATTGCGAAATTATTAAGTCTCCACATTTTTTCCTATTTTCCTGACGTGGAAACTAGGCTCTGCTATGGCCCTATGGCTACTAATGCTATGGCCCATGAAGGCGTTGAGGCCACATCTTAAGATATCATCACTTCGAAGAGAGCTTCATGTCCTTACGCGGGAATTGAAACAATTGCGCCAAAAACTCCAATAAGCGCCCCAATAACGACTATTTCTGAAGGCCATATGTATTATTATTATTATTATTCTCAAAAACCAACATTTGACTTGATTTACTTTCATTGTTAATTTAGTTAATTGTTAATTAACAGTGTCCCCAATTAGCGCTCCAGCGCTAGAACGACTAGACACTTAAATAAAGTTCCTTTCCTTTCCTTTCCTTTCCTTTCTTCCTTTTTAGTATTGAATTTTTAATTTGTTTGTTTTCCACAGTATTACAAAGCACCATGAGCTATTGTTGATAAGAATTTTTAGCCTTGTAAATAATATTCATTTTCTACTGAGCGATTATTATTATTATTATTAGTAGTAGTAGTAGTAGTAGTAGTAGTAGTAGTAGTAGTAGTAGTAGTAGTAGTAGTAGTAGTAGTAGTAGTAGTAGTAGTAGTATATGTATGGGTTATTGACCAAGCGTGAGGTCAAGATGACTGGATATTGGCCAAGTTCTTTTTTTGCTTGTTTATGGACCGAGAAGAAGTCGAGGTCCATAAACACGCAAAAAAAGAACGAGGCCAATATCCAGTCATCTTGACCGAACAATCTTGGTCAATAAAGGATTTATTATATGACTTAAAACACCAAAAAATGATCTTTGATCTTGCGGGACCAAGCGAGAAATCCCGAGCGGGCACTATCGCTCCATCTTGCCCGCTAGGGTAGCCAATCAGAGCGCGCGATTTGGTTCATCTTGCCCGCTCACGGAGCTAGTCATATAATAAATAGAGGATATTACACGGTGGCGAGAAGATATGAATTTTATGTTCGAGTGGCAAGAACAATATCTCACGAGTGAGCGAAGCGAAGATATTCGGTGTGCGTTGTCAACGGCTTAAACATTGAGTTCACAAACAAAATAAGCTTCTCGTTTTTGTTCTTTAAATCCTCCAGCTTGCCGTGCACAGGTTGACTTAGGATTCATCATCGATGGCTCAGGAAGCATTGAATCCTATGGCAAAGGAAACTTCCATAGATGCCTTCAATTTGTCCAAGCAGTTGTCAGACGATTCAACACAGACAACGGACAAACTCGAATCGGAGTCGTGCTATTCTCGTTCAGGCCTCGGCTGATTTTCGACTTCAAACGCTATCGTAACAAGGGACAAATCCTACGGGCAATCAGCCGCATACGGTACCCCAGGGGAGGCACGAAGACTGGCAGGGCCATGCGCTTTGCTTATTACCGTTTGTTTAGATACGCTCGCCCTGTTGTTCGCAAGGTAAGTTCTTCATGACTCGACGCCATATGTGGTTTGAGTTTGTTGGTTCTGAACTTAGCTAAGAGACGTTTTTGCATGGGTAGTCCTGACTGTTTTCCCCTCTCACGATAAGCCAAAATTTGATTTAATATAGAATTTAGTTTGACTTGTAGTTCCCTCAACTAGTAGAGCTTGTATACGGCTGAGGTCGTCTGTTAGAATTATCACAGTATTTGATCATAGAATTTGCTTCTGACATTGAAATAGAAATTGAATTTCATCTTCGATTTGATTGTTTCTACAAAATGGAGAGATTTGTTTTCTCGAGAGTAGCTTGCATGGCAGTATCCTTGTGATTGGTCTCTCGTAGTTTCGCTAAGAACTTTAGGAAATTCATTTGACCATCGTCAGCGGTTAATAGGGCGTTTTCACTCACGTGACCAGTAGCCATATTGGATTACTGAAACAAAAGAAATTATTTGCATAAAAATAGAGTTCAATTCCCTGAGGATTAGTTTGGTACACCATCATGGCCGCCATTCCTTTGTTTTGGAACACCAACATGGCCGCCGTGACGTCATGTGAAAACGCTCTATGGGCCTTTTCACGCAGTATTTCTCATTAACATTACAATGTAATCTAACGTGGATGCAAGGCAATTTCGGGTTAAAACTACAAAATATCACGAAATTGCCTCCCATCCACGTTAGATTACATTGTAATGCAAATGAGAAAAACTAACCGTGAAAAGGGCTATTGGAAGCTCAAGCAATCACGATAATTATTGAGACAATTGTGATAAATTTAATTTGTATATTTAAGAATGAAAAACAGTTGTTTCGCACGCTTTGCACGTGCGTTTTTTCATTTTTGTATATTTTGTAGCCGTTTTCGTTCTTTCCACGACGTGAAATGAAATTGGCAGGTGACGACACATTTTCAATGTTTTCTATCAATCTTCAAATCGCTCACACCCATTTAATTTCAGGAGAATTAAAACACATTTTGGAAGCCAAATGACTTAAACATCGAGATATTATTTCAGAAAGTTTTCGCTGTCGTCAACGTCATCCTTTCTATTAACTATAGTTTGACTCAAGGCTGTTTCTCAAATTCATAGGTTGCCATAGTGATGACAGATGGGAAATCCTACGACAATGTAGCTACACCTGGCCGAATGTTTCGTCGCAAGGGCATCAAATGCTACGCGGTGGGAATCGGTAAGAGGTTTAACAGGAGACAGCTGTTACAGATAACCGGTGGAGCTAGAAATCAAGTGGTGACTTCAAGATTCAGGAGATTGGGATCGATAGTTGGAGCCATTGGCCGCGGAGCCTGTAGAGGTAAGAGAACAATTTAATGTAGTGCTTCCTTATTTGTGGGAAGGGACAGGCCGGCGAGACGGGAATTCGGGAGAATAGACGGGAGGGAAGAAAACGGGAAGCGGGACAGATTGAGAGGAAGATTCAAAACGCGTTCGCGTTAGAAATTAGGGAGCTTAAGCAACGACAACGGCGACAGTAACGAAAACGTCATCTCAAAATATAAATTCGCGTAATTTTAATCGCTAGGTGACTATTTCAACCTTTGGATATGACAAGGGTGTGGTAGTTCGTCAAAAATGACATTCTTTGGAACCGCGCTTAATTTAGGAGAGAAAATGAAAATTTATCCTCAAGTGCTGACTACCTTGATAAAACCTCAAATTTGGCTATTTCAGGTTGTTGTTTTGCTGATGACGGCAAATAAATGGACAAAAGTGAAAAACGCACGTGCAGAGCGTGCAAATCTATTGTTTTTGCCCACTGAATAAGCAAATTTGTGACGTTCTTGTTGCCGTCGCCGTTGTCGTTGCTTAAGCTCCCTATTATCAATTCGCCACTTTGTGGTTGCGCGGGAGACTGTGTCGAGAAATGTTACCGTGATCGCGCATGCGTCAAACCCACGACATTCATAAGGCTCAATGCCCTAAGTAGAAATTAACTGATATCGTTAAGACGTCTTTTTCCTTTGAGTAACCTCAAAGCGATTTGACTTAATTGCCTCACGTAAATTTGTTATTCTCAAAGGCTTGAGTCTAAATGTAATATACTAGGAAACTAAAGAAGCAGACTACACTCTTTCTTTTATAAGAATGCACTTCTCAGAATATATTTTTGCATGTTGAAGGTCTGAAAAATACAATAAAATCTATTTATGTGAACAAGTAAGGCATACTTTTCTCTGTAAAATAAGAAAAGTCAAAAGAGTAGTTCAGGCTCAAATTGGCAGAAAACCAAGAATACTCCAGCCTGGGCCAGCAAAACACTTTATTTTTTCCCTCATTTGTCGAATTATTTCCGAGAAATATTTTATAAAAGAAGTAGAGGTGAGTTGGGAGAATTCGAGATAGTTGTGCAAAAACGAGACGCAGTCGAGGGTTTGCATAACTGTCGAGAATTTTTCTAACTCCCCTAGTGTTTAGATGAAGCTATGCAAACACAGAAAAGTTCCGATGATATTGTAAACGCGTTAGCCAGGTCATAGTTTAAAGAAATGTGAAAAAACGGTAGGTGGTGGGCAACAAACTTACTGGAGGCGGAACAGCATGGAACGGGACGTAGGGAATTTACAGGTTTTCTCTGGGTTCTCCAGGTTTTCTCCCTCAAGAAAAATTGATACCCAGATAGTTACGTCTAGCTGCGGTTCTGTGCTTTGAGATCTTACATGGGCCGTAGGGCTGCCGCCATAGGCACCTGCAGCTGTCACAGTTGAGTCCGGAAGATTGTATAGAAAGATAATAAGCGCAGACAACAACTGAACTAAAGTGAAAATTTGAAATATTCCGTGCAACGAGGTCTCGTTCCCTGGGTCTTGTATTTTAAAGGTGGGATACTACTGTCCACTGGAAAAGTATTACCATTATTGTATCTCTATTGAATAGTCTTGTACAGCCTTTGAACAATTGGGGCCTGGTAATTCACCATTTAACGTTGCTATTTTCTTAGGAGGCCGACCAATTCGCCCGCCAAGGCCCCTGCCACCTGGAAGGGGTAAGTAATGAGAGTGATGAAAAAGAACTTGCGTTTTGATTGGTCAAAAGTCTATTGGTTCATCCCTTAATATTTTTTTACTTCATGCTGTTGTTTTATAAAAGAAATCGATTGTATGCAACGTCCTCAAACTATCGCCGACCTTTTCGAGAATGTGTTCATATCCTCGGATTTGCCGTGTTCGTAGTTTGGTAGTTTCATTGGTAAGCAACATCCGAGACGATTGCGAAATTATTAAGTCTTCGCATTTTTTCCTGTTTTCCTGACGTGGAAACTAGGCTCTGCTATGGCCCTATGGCTACTAATGCTATGGCCCATGAAGGCGTTGAGGCCACATCTTAAGATATCATCACTTCGAAGAGAGCTTCATGTCCTTACGCGGGAATTGGAACAATTGCGCCAAAAACTCCAATAAGGGCCCCAATAACGACTATTTCTGAAAACCATATGTATTATTATTATTATTATTATTATTATTATTACATTTTCTCAAAAACCAACATATGATTTGATTTACTTTCATTGTTAATTTCAGTTTACAGTGTCCCCAATTAGCGCTCCAGCGCTAGAACGACTAGACACTTAAATAAAGTTCCTTTCCTTTCCTTTCTTCCTTTTTAGTATTGAATTTTTAATTTGTTTGTTTTCCACAGTATTACAAAGCACCATGAGCTATTGTTGATAAGAATTTTTAGCCTTGTAAATACTATTCATTTTGTACTGAGCGATTATAGAATGCAGTATAAACGTTCGTATGCTAGCTTAGCACTTAGCTCAATAGGGCGCAATTGCGTAACCTAAAGGCTGTAAAAATAACCTGAATATATCTAAAAAGTTCGTATCTACATATATCGATCTCTATATAAGCGAATTAAAAGGTTAACTTCGATTCTTAAAAAGGTAGAAATGTGAAATGAATCTCTTCAGACCTATTAAAACAATAATATTAAAGCATCTAAGACGATCCTAAATAATTGTTCTGTTGTCTCTTACCGGAGTTAGTATCTGCTTATGTTAACACTTTGAAAGATCTCGCAATGTGCAGACTTTCAGACAAAACGACCTTCTGCATTTTCAACAATACTTCTTTGCCCCTTTTAACTCCTACAAGACTTCGGATGGTGTTCACCAGTTCCTCACTGTATCCTCCTAACACGTCCATTACGATGTTAAACTGTTTCACTTGATATCCAGGAAACTGCCTCTTCAATTCCAGTCGCAATGGGGCATACTTTTCCGTCTTCTCGCAGCTCTTGATCTCCCTATTATTATTATTATTATTATTATTATTATTATTATTATTATTATTGCTAGTAGTAGTAGTAGTAGTAGTAGTAGTAGTAGTAGTAGTAGTAGTAGTAGTAGTAGTAGTAGTATATTATATTATATTATATTTTTTTAATTGTTGTCACTTTTCATTTTCTCTAAGTTTGCCGAGCCCGACTCGACTTAGCGTTCATCATCGATGGCTCAGGAAGCATCGAGTTCTCCGGCAAAGGAAACTTCCGAAGATGCCTCAACTTCGTCCGAACAGTGGTCAGCAAGCTCAACACTAACAATGGTGAAACTCGGATTGCCGCAGTGTTGTTCTCGTCCAAGCCTCGGGTGATATTCGGCTTCACACGCTATCGTAAGAAGGCACAGATTTTGAACGCGATCAACCGCATACGATACCCCAGGGGTGGTACCAAGACGGGCTGGGCCATGCGGTACACGTATTCGCGGGTGTTCAGACAAGCGCGCCGCAGAGTTCGTAAGGTGAGGTCTGTCGTTCGTTCGTTCTCACGCTGATGGACATGCTAACTGGATGCGGGTGTTCTGAGAATAGGGATTGCTTTTTCATGTTATTGTATCCCTCAGTAAGTGCGCGCTGTGATTGGTCAATTTTGCGGGCCGTATTCTACTGTACGGCCCACTACGGTCCTCTGAATTTAAAAAGTTTGATCAACATTTTTGTGACCAATTTCTAGCAAGTTTTTAATTTTCGTCATGAGAAATAAATTTGTGAAACTGTTGAATTTTGTTGATTTCATTATGGCACTGATTCAGCGACGTTTTGTTCAACAGCCAATAAAGATTGATTCGTCTTTTCGATTTTGATGCACGCCAATCATTTGTGGCCGTTGAATGTTACGCTTGATTTCAGCTAGTTTCCTTTCCCACTCGCATGATTAACCTCAAAGTGAAAACTCGATTCGTAACTTACGGTACGGACCTCGACCTCGGTTAGTGAGAGGTATTTATTGATTATATGGAAGCCGGGCTATACTAAGCAAATACGAGTTTTGATATAAATTGCGCAATCAATTCTATCTGACTGTGTTGACTTCATCTCCAAGGTTGCCATAGTAATGACTGATGGTCGATCTTACGACAGAGTGGCTGGCCCTGGACAACAATTTCGTCGGAAAAACATTATCTGTTACGCGGTGGGGATCGGTCGAAGATTCAACAGGAGACAGTTGGTGCAAATCGCGGCGGGAAATCGGCGGAGAGTGGTGACTGTGGGATTCAAGGGCCTGCAATCCATCGCAGGGACTATTGCACGAGGAGCATGCACAGGTAAAGATAGCCGCTTGTTGAAATTTAATTTGTAACTTTAACTTTAATATCCTTTGATCATTATTGTGATTGTCATCATAATCATGATATTCGTCGTCATGGTCGTCGTCCTCATCATCGCCATGGTCATCATCATCATTATCATCGTTGCCATTATCGTCGGTCTAATCGTTGTTGTCGTCATCATCATCAATATCATGTTTATCGTTGTCGTCATCGTCATCAACATCATGTTTATCGTTATCGTCGTCATCATCAATATCATGTTTATCCTTGTCGTCGTCATCATCATCAACATCATGTATATCGTTGTCGTCATCATCAACAATATCATGTTTGTCGTTGTCATCATCATCATCATCAACATCATGTTTATCGTTGTCGTCATAATCATCAATATCATGTTTATCATTTTCGTCATCAACATCAATATCATGTTTATCGTTATCGTCATCATCATCAATATCATGGTTTTTAGACCTAAATACTGTAGATCAGCGCGGCTTTGCTTAGAAACGCTATTTCTTGTTGAACTAAAGCTCTGATTTTGCCTGTTTTCATTCTTTTTATAGCGATAAGCTTCTCATATTAAGATGGGATATTGCGTCGTGTAATTGTAAGGAAATGTCGAATGTCAGTTTGACGAATGGCCATTAGAGTTGACCGAAAGATGTATGCTGTAAACTAGCAAGATATTGGTCACATTAGCATACATGGAGGGGTGGACGTAGGGACGGCCGATGACGTCATGGCTATAAAACCATATTTTCTTAACTATGGCTCTCCGCTATTAATCGGAAGGTCGTAGCCTCGACTTCTAGTTCGAAGCACTCGTGTTTTTCCGACTTTCTCCATATCTCCTTTCGCTCATTGGTAGAGCACCTGAACAAGTCATCGGAAAGTCGTAGGTTCGACTGTTATTTCGGAGCATTCGGATGTTTTTCGATTTTCCCCGATTCTCCTTTCACTCAGTGGTAAAGCGCCCGAACTAGTAATCGGAAGATCGTAGATTTGACTGCTATTTCGGAGCACTCGATTTCTTTCCGACTTTCCCCGAATCTCCGTTTACTCGGTGGTAGAGCATCCGAACTAAAAGTTGGTAGGTCGTACTTTCGACAACTGAAGAACTCTCGGAGATTTTGAAGAATACAATTGTTCTACGATCATTTCACAACTGCAAACTATTTTTAGCGTTAGCCGTTGTTACCTTTGCGCATAATTGCGTTGTCCATGTAAACAAACCCTTGATTTGTTGTGCTTATCCCATGAGGGGGAACCAGTATCGAAGCTTCCTGTCTCTACGCTAAATTTGATCTCAATTTGCTATTTTTTCAATCGTTCTTTCAGGAAGGCCACCTATACGCCCACCAAGGCCGCCTCCACCGCCGGGAAAAGGTAAGACATTTCTGAATTTTGATGTATGGTGCGAGATGCGTGTTTTTTAGCGAAGTCAACAAATCTTCAGTCTAATTTTGTTTCGAAGAGTGAAACTTAAACTGAAAAAAAAACCACCAGCAACGTTAGAAAAACCTCTTGAAATTATAACTTTGCGCTATCGCAAGTTGACATTGCGAGAAGTCTATAATTTCGGCGAGAAAGACACGCGCGCGCGCGCGAGACCCGGAAGACACGCGACACACCCGCGCTTTTGTGTTATCCTTCGCTGAAATTTGATACTACTCGTTTCAGAGGTATTTGGCGACTATTCCGTCTTCCTTATGTGATTATGCCGAGTATTACAGAATGGTCACATGCCTCAACCATCCGTTGTAGTCATTGGATGCAGTTTTTGCCTTAATGAAGACTGTCTTGGATTGCCTTGCATAGAACGAACTAATTGTTTAATACGTTATTGTTCCGCAGTCTGTCGAGCGCGGGTCGACTTGGCCTTCATCATCGATGGCTCAGGAAGCATCGAGTATTCCGGCAAAGGAAATTTCCGAAGATGTCTCAACTTCGTCCGAGCGGTTGTGAGCCAGTTTAATATGCGCAGTGGACAAAGTCGATTTGCCGCCGTGGTATTCTCGTCCAAGCCTCGGCTTATCTTCGGCTTTACGCGATATCGAAGAAAGGCGCAGATCCTAAACGCGATCAACCGCATACGGTACCCCAGGGGTGGTACCAAGACCGGCTGGGCGATGAGGTATACGTATTCCCGAGTATTCAGACGAGCGCGCCGTGGAGTTCGCAAGGTGGGTGGTACCAAGACCTTTTATGTAATCTTCGTTCTCGTTTCTAGACACCTCGATTTTTCTCGGTCAGCAGACCTTTGTCCATGCTAGAACTATGCGCGGCGGTGTAAAGGTCGATTAGAAAAGAACCAGAGATTTCGCTAGCCTTTCGTCAAAAAAACGCCTTCGATTCTTTCTTCTAAGGCATAAGTATGCGGGTCCCAGATTTTCAATGGGTGGATAGAACCATCAAACGGAGAGCTCGATTAATTTTGATTGCACTTATCCACTGGAAAATTATTTATCTAATGGATAGCGCTGAGAGGTTTGCACAATAATGTAACACCGACATAATGACATTCTCGACACAAAGTAAAATCGGACTCCTAACCAGACAGTACTAAATAAAGTTCTTAGACTCAAGGGGACACAGCATGTAATTGTTACGAATTGTCTCCCTCGCACCTTATGGCACCTTGTGACGCCCATACAAGGCGACTTAAATCTCATTACGCAGTTGTATCGCGGACATTTATGAATCAATGCTATCCCATCTTTGAGCAACAAGGTCCAGGAATAAACAAGAACATGGATAAATGCCTTTCTATTTTATTTGTTTGATTCGCAGATGAGAACAATATCGAGACCCAGAAATTAAGGAATGACCCGGCCCGGGTTGCTCGAAGCATGGTGAGCGCTAACCAGCGTTAAATACAATGGAAACGTATTGGATTTGATACCTCTTAACCAACGGTTGGCGCTAACCAGGCTTCGAACAACCGGCCCCTGACGAATATCTACGCGCCTAATTCCATTTTAATTAATGTTTTTTGTTTTGATGGACATTAGCATCTGTTGCCACGTTCTAAAGCTAGCATTTCAATTAGAAAGTTTCATCTTGAACGCGACGGCATGGACTAATTTGAGGAAAAGGGAAAGGAAATCAAATAAACGGTAACCTGGGAATCAGATGGGGTCTTTATGACCCGGAAATGACATCAGTTACTGACCTTTGAACCGGAAGTGGAGTGAAGCAGAAGTCAGAGTTGGTTACACTTGACCTTTTTCATTTTTATTTTTTTCACCAAGATTTTGTCTTCTTTCTGTCTTCTAAGGTTTGTATAGTGATGACTGACGGTCGCTCCTATGACAGTGTAGTCGGTCCAGGCCGATTCCTTCAGCGAAAGAGGATCCAGTGTTATGCCGTAGGAATTGGTCGAAATTACAACCGAAATCAACTGCTGCAAATAACGGCAGGAAATCGGCGTCGAGTGGTGACAGCAAGTTTCAGAAACTTGCAATCTGTTGTTCGAACTATTTCACGCGGAGTTTGTGGAGGTACTGCTATTGTAACTAAAAGATGGAGAATGGTGGAGACTCGTCTCGTTCAACCTCCAAATCTCCCCCTGTTAACGTTCTGTTGAGAACAGTTGTTTTTGAAGTCGATTTTGCATTATTTAACTTACACTGAAAGAGATAGGACCTTTTGAGTTCACTGTTCACAGAAGTTAAGCCCTGTTAGACAAGGTGGATGTTGAACTGTTAAACCCGTGCTGTACTCCTTGGGGAGTTAAGCTGACGTAGTTGTGATCAATCACGCTTCCCCCCTCTACGATCATTGTATGTGGACTGAGTTTCAGTCCATCTCAGTCTGGCTTCGAGGGTTTTCTCGGGGTACTCGATACATGCCAGCAGGGCCTGATCAAGACACCTTACGCCTCACTGGACCCATATTGATAGCCGTTTGTATAGCTAAAATAGTCATCCTGTTAAAATATGGGGAAGGACTAAGGGTGTAAATTAGGGGTGCGTTCAATTGACTGTATTCCGGAATAAGAATACGTGGAGTGATGATTCAAAACGGTATGTCTGGCGTTTTGAAGCAATAAGGATTCTAAAGACACGTTTAAAATAGCATTTTAGCAGGTGTTTGACAATTTTAATGTGAATCTCCGTAAAAACAAAGGATTTCTAACTTCTATTCCAGGTATTCCTATTCCGGAATACGGTCAATCGACTGCACCCTAAGTAAGCACACCTGAAATATCGTGAATGACAATGAATGAAACTGTTATATTCCAGGAAAGCGCCCTATTTTCCCACCAAGACCCATAGTGCCTACTGGAGGTACGTGATACATTTTTAATTTTAAGATGAGAGCGTTTTGACGGGTCTTACTAAGGCGCTCTTTTCGCCGGGGACTGGCTTCCAGGTGTGGTCTTCTCCAATCAAAAGTTATTATTTGTTCACGTGATCAGCGGTGACATTGGTTCCCTGACACAAAAATGCAAAAGTGTAAAAATCCAAATATGTTATCAAGTTCCAAAAGTAAAAAGAAGCACCGGATACTGGTAAAGGATTTCATCAGCAGTCAATTCTTAAATTCAAATGAGAAAAAGCAAGGCTGATCAAAGCTAAGAGTGAAAGGAGTATATCTTCTTTGGTCCAGCATCGGACAAAATAAAGAAGTAGAGTTTAAATTGCAACTTTGAGTTATAATTGAAACGAGTGCGTGTTTTGTTTGTTTGCTTGTTTTTTTTTTTGTCTTTTGTTTGTTACTAACAGGTAGAAGATTTAGGATTACCACCAATTTATACGGTGAGTTATGTCAATCTGCAGTAAGAGTTTGATAATTTTAAATTAGCCAACTGAAATTCCCATGCACATTTGTGTTGTACCCTTTCTGTCTTGATGCCATCCAGCGCAGTTGTGTCGGCAGTGTACTGGCCATGACACCATAAAAAAGGCGTGTCTATCTAGCGTTACATTGTTCTGTGAAAACGAGGTCTTTACCTTGGGGAATCAAGCTGGCGTAGTAGTCATTATCCACGCCTCCGTCCTCTCGATTTGACTGAAGGCCCGTTTACTCATTCGGTTTTCTGCTCGATGCAATTTTTCTCGCGTCCGAACTGCAGCAAATTTCGATCAAGTTCGAAACCCCTGCGATCTCGCCACGAAAAGTCGCGTCAAATTCGCGCTGAAATTTAAACTGCCCCTTGAAAATCGATTCTTCCCCGAGAAAATGGGCAGTCATTGTGTAGGAATGAAATTCATTTTCTACCCTTCCGCACTCTATCCTACCTGAAATTTGTCTTTCCTTCCAACCCTTCTGTTTCAGCTCAAATCATTGGATGCTTCAAAGACACTGCTCGACGTGCCATTCACACCTTGGAAGGAAGGAGCCGTCTTCTGCGAGGAAAATACCAAAGACGACGCTACGCCTTGCAAAAATGTGCTTTGGCTACTTCAAAGCGAGGCTACTCGGTGTTCGCTCTCCAAGATGGCGGCTGGTGTGCTTCTGCTAAAACCGCTCACTTGACGTACAGAAGATATGGAAGAACACGAAAATGCGGAAACTGGAAGGGAGGCCCTTGGGCCAACGATGTTTATGTTCTCAGAGGTTTGTCGGTTTAAATTACAAGGATTTTAGTGTTGCATTTATTGGCTTACTGGTTAGTCATCGAGTGAATGCCGAGGAAAAATGTGCACGCGGGCGAGAAGTGGCGGCGCGAGATTTACCAGATTGAGAGCAAGAAGTGGGAATCCCTCACCTCGCATTTCCTGTTCCCCGATTCCTCGCAAATTTAATCGCGCAACGTCCAAAAAAAAAAAAAACAAAGTGAAGGACGCGCAGTTTCTAATCTCGTACCCATATTTAATGCTTTATTTTGTTGAGTTCATTTTTATTCCCTAGGAACATGCGCGACTCGAACCAAAAGCAATTTCTGCTGCGTTTTCCCGTTCATATATAAGGGCAGGCGATACAATAGCTGTACCAGGATCAAATCGCCCAAGGGCCCTTGGTGTGCTACCACTCCCAATTACGACGCGGATAAAATGTGGGGCTACTGTCCAAGTGGAGGAGGTAATTTTATGCTTTTAAAGTTTTCAGACATTTCCACAAACGTTTGCATTCTAGCTGCTCTTTCGCCCTTTCAGCGATTTGATGCATTTATTTTTCAACCCTTCAATGCGTACGAAGCCTTTCCTTCCTGCCATAAACACTTTCATAATTTTTTTGTTTTTACAGGACCTTACATAAAACTCACACCACCGTTTAGACGTAAGTAATGGTATTATTTATCAACTTAAACTGCGCAGATATCATTAGAATATTTTCATCTATAAATTTATCTTTATTTTTATACTAATTATCGTCAACAGCACGATTTTAGAGAAAAAATTCTCTTCAATTTTTTGTGTGTTAACAAAGGCGAGTGAGGCTAATTAGCATCAAAATAAAGTATTATTTATCGACCGCCATTTTTGCATTCGGTGATGTCTTCCGAGAAACCCAAAATGACCTCACCGTCTAGTAGTAATTAATACTTGCTAAGAAACGCCTTCTGACATAAATATGTCTGAGGATTTTTTCTTTCAAACTAAAGGCCATGGAGGAAGAGTATCAATACGCTGGAGAAATTCATTTCACAATCTATTCCACAAGTAGTTGTAACAACTACATTCTACCTTACCTTTTTCGCTTGCAGATATTGTTTTCCAAATACAGATCATGTGACGATACCTAGGAGGTTTGAACCTCTGGGCCAACTTTTTGCACTCACTTACAAAATGACACACACTCTCTACTTTTTCACCCTACATTCTACACAGCGATGACGCAGCAGTCCGATTAATGTGATGTTTCGCGTAATTAGTCCATAAAGCCTATTCCTGTGCTGCACACATAAGGGCTTCTGTTTGAACCTTCAAGTCAGATGATCTAAGCCAGCTCCAAGTGTGTTCCGTATCTGTGGTTTCCGGCATATCATTATTATTATGATTATGATCATTATCATTATCGTTATCGTTATCGTTATCGTTATCTTTATTGTTATCGTTATAAATATAACTGAACCTTATTCAGCTCAGATCGTCCAAGTAAGTAAATGCGAAGAAGACTTCCGTCAAGTTATCAAAACATCAGTCTCTAAAAACAACATTCTTTCCCAGGGCTTCAATCTCCCTGACAATCAGATTCCATCAAGTCACCTTTGGGTTCAAACCATTCTGAATCCTGTTTTCGTTTCTTGTTGCAGTCCAAAGAATTGGTTGCTACAAAGATACAGCACGTAGAGCCATCCCTCAGCTGGACGGAAAAACTACCCTCTTGAAAGGAAATTACAAAAGACGGAAGAAAGCCATCGAGAGATGCGCCTACTCGGCCATACGATTTGGATACTCGATCATTGGAGTTCAAGATGGCGGCTGCTGTGCATCAGGACCGCGGGCTCGGTATACCTTCGCGAAGTATGGAAAATCACGGATATGTAAAAATGGCAAAGGAGGGCCGTGGGCTAACGATGTCTATAGAGTTATAGGTTGGTGAAAGACTTAATTAAGATAGTATATCTATGGTTTTATAATTAATTTGTTTAGTCGCATGGTTATATAACTCTACTTATTCGAAAAGCTACAAATATTTATCAATACGTCTGATCAAATGAGTTGTTGGTTTGATGAAAGGTGAAAACCAGAGTAGCCTGACGAAAACCTGTTGGATCAGAGTAGAAAACAACAAACTCGACCCGTGGAGTTCGGAGTCGAACCTGCGGGGCACATTGGGGGAATGCGGGTTCTCTTAACACTGCGCTAGCCCTACTGTCCACTCTTTGAAGCTTCTGTTCACTTATTAAAGGAATGTAGGGTCGGTTTCTTTTCCATACATGTCCAATGGAGCTGAATAATGAGATTCAGGCTCCTTTGCATAAGTGTCACAAGGTGTCCTATAATGCCTAATAACTTGGCATCAGAGGGGCACTTTATGACGTCTACACAATATGGAAAGAATCTTACTTTGTCGGTCTATTGGAAAACCCTCTTCTTTTGGGTTCTATTGGGAGAAAACCTTTAAGCGTCAAACATGTAAAACGAGGGGCAGCGTTCTCTATAGTTTTCGTGGGCGTTTTTAGTGGTCGTTGAAAAGGTGTGGAAACGACTTTTCACTGGGATATCGTGTTTTCAGCCCAACATTAAATGTTGGGAAACACGTTAAAGTTTTCAGGATTTTAATTTACACTTTAAAGACAAATTACAAAGGACTACACTCCGCACGCATATAGCAAGCTAATCAAAGCGTGCAGTGCTATGATCTACATTAGTTTTGGAGCAATATCCGTCGTTTAGACTTATAAATATAGAAATCAAAATAAATACAATAAAGGGGAAAGAAAAGTACATTCATCTGTATGTTATGGTAGTAAGAAGCTTTTAGCATAGCAATTAACACTTGGGAATCAACGTAAGCATCCTCACGCTGAAATGCTTCAAACACTGAAGCATTTCCAGTCCGAATTTGTTTTTTGAAGATCCTTTTAGTAACTAAAGGATTCGCTAATTACGAGGTAGGGAATATTTATAGTTTATTCTAACGTAGTCAAAGAAACTACTCTCGGATCTCAACGAAAGCCTTTGTAATTTTCATCCAAGCATCATCAACCTTCTTGTTTTCCTTAGGTAAATGTCGCAACAGAGCAACAAACGGCTTCTGTTGCGTTTTCCCGTTCGTTTACCGTGGGCGGCGTTATAACCGCTGCGCTCGAACGCGGCGCGGTAGACCGTGGTGTCCAATCGTTCCTAACTATAAACCTGGCAAACGATGGGGCTTCTGCCGAGGAGGACAAGGTACTAGTCGGTTTTATTATTTTGATACAATTAAATATTAAAATTAATATTTAATATGCAAAACCATTAATAATTCATGATCCTAACAGCCTATCAAAAAACCGATAAAACGTCACATGTATGAGCTTTATATCCTGATTGAACACTCCTCGTTAGTATTCTTTATATAAAGAATACTAATGAGGCATAGCTTGTTTTTCTTGTATGCTAATATTCACCTCTCACAATTTGAACCATTGTTTTGAGTCCAGAGGAACACGCTCTTTGTGGAATGTTTTTGAAGCCGTTCAAAAAACTCGCACCACGTGTTTTATCGGGTCTAAAAACATTCGGCTACGCCTCGTGTTTTTAAACCCCGATAAAACACTGCTGCTCGTTTTTTGAACATTACTTAAAGCCAATATTTAATATTAAATATTAAAATATTTCCGTTTTATTTACATGTTCACATAAACTTTTTTCCATTCCCACTGGCTAAGGGGAATGCAGTTTTCAGTTAACAATGTGTAGAAGAGAGAAATTTTAGTGCAGAGAGAAGTAGCGAACCGAACATCATGACTGGTCAGTGGTCACAACAAATCACACATAGCCAATCAAATGCTCGTTAAATCTGAGATCTCGGTGAAGGTGTCGGCGTGTTGCTCTTTGGTTTTTGTAAATCCATGAGCATATGATGCAGTTGATGTTTTTGAAGACTTCAAGTTGTAATCTACGGACTCGAGCAGTTTCTACATGAAAGGGTGATTAACTGTTTGCTTGTTTGTCATATATGAGATTGAATGCAATAAGTGGTTAGTGCAAGCAATAAGTTAGCTATGAATCGAACTACTTGTATCCATACAGCTTCTTCCAAAATGGCCGCTGATTTATGCGCATACAAATTGGCCCTTGTTGCCTCGTTCAAGATAAAATATTATTTTGAATTTTAAGCTTAAGAACGAGGCATCAAGGGTTAATTTGAATAAAAACAAAAGAATATTTAAATGGCGCCCATTTTGGAATAAGATTATGTGGCCTTGTTAAGTATAGTATGGTAATACTCTTCATAGAATAACCGATGACAAACGTTTAGGCTTACATAATAAGTATGAAAAGATTACAACAATTAATGCATAAAAAAAAGTGAAATACTGGCTATAAAAAGGTGAAATAGCACCTATTTAGGAAGATACTTGTTACAGTCGCCGTACGAAGATGCTTATTACTCTTGTTTTCCTTTCAGCTCCACCAATTAGGATAAATGGCGTACGGAGTGAGTAGTTGCCTTAATTAGTTTTATGGACTGATCCAAATTTCCTCTGGTTCGTCCAATCGAAAGATTTTTTTTTGTCAAATGTTGAGACGTCTATAAGGTTAAAAACTTGGGAAAAACTGAGTATCGCTTGTTTCACGACCGAGCCAAAAGGGGCGTGGGGTCTATTCCTGATTTGACGTCACAAAGTACTTTACAATGCATATTTGGAAAGACTTAAATCCATGTAAATCATGTCGCAAATACTATTTTTCTTTCGCCATCTCAGTTTTATCAGAAATAACATTCAAACAGCGGTGACAAACATCAGATATAAACGCATCATTTGAAATATTATCTTTTACGTGACGTTTCGTATGCACTCACGTCGCATTAAATCTTTCTTTCTTTACAAAGGGCGCGTTCGATTGACCCTATTCCGGAATAAGAATATGTGGAGTGATGATTAAAACAGTATGTTTGGCGCGTTTCGAAGCAGCAAGGATAATAAAAATATGTTTAAAATGGCATTTTAGCAGACGTTTGACAATTTTAATGTGAATCTCCGTAAAAACGAAGGATTTTTAACTTGTATTTCATGTATTCCCATTCCGGAATACGGTCAATCGAACGCACCCAAAGATAGACTTAGCCAAATGGCTAAAATTGTATATAGAGCTGCCTGTTGGGACTGCAATGATTCTTATATCGGAAAAGCTAAAAGACGATTGTATGACAGAAAAACTGAGCATTTTAAAGCATTAATTAATGGTTATCATACGTCGGCTCTTGCGGACCATGTTACATCAACTGGTCACAGTTTAAAATGAGATCATTTTGGGATTTTAGGGAAAGGGTGATCCGACACTCACTGTAAAATAAAGGAGACACTTTGTCTATTAGTTCTTGTCACCTCCATTGTTACTTAATAGTTAACAGTTAATAAGTATTTAAAGTCCAATTTTGTATTACCCGTCGCTTCTGAAGATGTATGCAGAAGCATACGAAACGTCAAGTAAAAGATTATTTCAAGTGATGCGTTTATATCTGATGTTTCTCACCGCTTTTTGTGTATTATTTCCATGTAAATGTTTGTGACGTCAAATCAGGAATAGACCCATACCCATTCTGGCTCGGCCATGAAACAAATGGTGGTAGTTAATTTGTAAGTTTTTACGCCCGTGGAAAGTGAACATTTTGGAAAAAAGACAAAGCAAAATGTACTTCGAACAGGCGCAAGGATGCATTTGACCAAAAAACAAATATCTTGGCGTTAGGTGCACGTTAAAGCGCTTTTTGCAAACATACACAAGTTACTCCAAAATTCGACTTGGAGACGACTAGAAGTTTCGCTGCTTCCTTTAAAGCGCTCAGAAAGGCGGTGGAAGAGAAGTTGGAAATGCTATTTGCTTAGGACAATTGGACAGATAGTTGAAGAAAAAGTTTGTTTGTTTGTTTCCATTCTCTTACAGTTCGGTCATCGGGATGTTGGCAAGACAAGGGTCGCAGAGCAATCTCTCAAATGGACGGACGAAACATGTTAGTCAAAGGTTTCTACAAAAAACGAGCAGACGCCATCTTGAAATGCGCATTGATTGCTATGAAGTACCGCTGGCGTGTGTTCGCAATACAGGACGGCGGCTGGTGCGCTACTGGCCCCAGGGCCCATCGGACATACCGGAAGTACGGACGATCCAATAAATGCAGGAATGGAAAAGGAGGCCCATGGGCCAATGATGTGTACCGCATATCGGGTGAGTTAACTTAAGCGTACTTTTACGTCTTGTTAACTGTGTTTTATGTGCGGGCTGGTTTTGATTGCTTTGTTCGTGAACCTATTTTTGTAGGGCAATTCTTTAAAAACGCTTCAAAATTAACTCCACCCGCTCCTAAATTCAACACATTGTGGGTATTTACGGTCTTTTCAGTTACCAGTGGTAACCAAAATTGTCCAGAGGCTGCGGAGGGTGGGGAGGTTATAACATGTCAAAAATACGTGAAGTATCCTTTTGGCCCAGAAAAAGGTTTGTGTCAAACGAGTTGCTCAAGTTCAGATTACCATTGTAAGAAGATTAAGATTACGAAGCAGACGTTTCGAGTGTTAGCCCTCTCTGAATTCTACGTATTGCAATTCTAACGCGTAATTCTTCAACAGACTAAACTTTAAAGTTCGTTTCTTTCATTTTAATTTTCTTTTCTTTTTTGATTTAAGGTTTCTGCCGAAAAAGAACTACGAGTAAATACTGCTGTGCATTCCCGTTTAAATACAAAGGCCGAACGTACAACAGCTGTACGAGAAGAAACAGCAAACGGCTTTGGTGCGGGCTGACACCTAACTACGATCGAGACAGGAAGTGGGGTTACTGTGCTAGCAGTAAGTCATAACTTTGTTCTGATTATACGTTCACGCCATAAGACGCCATTATTCAATAATACAGCTTGAATAAGAAGCGCAGATACTGTGCCCTGCAAAGCTAAAATGCGAAACTCACTTTTCGGAAGTTTTTTAGACACCGCGAACCTACAATAAGTTATTTTCCATTCTCTATCTTTACTTCAGCATAGTTTGTACCATTCCAGTTCTACAATGTTCTAGAATAGACTCCCATATAGAACAAAATTTGAAATAAATTCTCACAACAAAAAAATTAAATTCTACCCGGCTTGAGCTTACGAAAATTTGCACGTGCGTTTTTCCTTTTCTTTTCTTTTCTTTGGCCGTGCTAGTTTACGAGCAGTTTTTCAGGTCGCTTAGCGAGTGACAACCGAAAATTTCGCAAAAACAGTTCTGTTCTCAACTCGCTTAAAGTGTAGCGAGTCGGCAAATTTCAATAGAATAGACCGCTTTCGATATATTAAAATTCAGTCCTAAACAAAAGACATCATCTCGAGGCTCTGGGGAATAAACTCATACAAATCCTTATATTTATTCCCCAGAGCCTCGAGGTGATGTCTTTTGTTTAGGACTGAATTTTAATATATTGAAATTGGTCTATTCTCATTAAATTTAAGCTACCAAACCAGGTAGCTTAAGCAAGTTGGCAATTATTTTCGGCCAATGAGGAGTCGCTTGCGGTTATTCAAATCGAAAATGCAACAGGCGTGCTAGTTTATTATTTTTATTATTGTATTGGCACGTGCTCTCTCCTCATTTTCTCGTACCCGTGAAAACACGAATTATTCTTAGGTCGCTTCACGAAGTCTGGAAACATACCACTTTCAGGAATGCTAGGCGGCTGTCGTGAAAACTCGGCCTTTATTTTATAAACTTTAACTAAAACTGCAAAGTATCTCTTGTAATCTTTTTAGGGCGTCCCATCAAACCGCCTCGTCCGGTTATTCCGCCAACCAATGGTAGGTAACTAATCGTTTGTTCACGTTTACTTGCCAATAGACCAATAGATTCAACGTTGTACCCAATTCAAATCTCTAGGGGTTAAGATTCTTTGTGGGTTGAATTTGCATGAAATGAAGCGTTCACATTTAAATGATATGGAAATGTTTGGAACAAAACGTTTTATTCCCAAAAGATTTGAATTGGGTACAACATTGAGCTAGCCATAATTGGTCTATTGGAAGCTCTGAACTCGTTAAACTTGTTGAAAAACAAATTTCAGTAACAGCAAGATCTTGTCGAAAGTATTTGAATTGGCGCAACGAAAGTACTTTAAGTCTTTGCGTGTAAGGTGAGTATGTTTCCATCTACTTTAACTATGTTTGAGCTTTGTTTTTGCCACGATTCTGCCAATATGAAAAAAAAAAAGATGAAGGATATTTGTGAAGGTTATTTAACGTCGCTAGTTTTGTCAGCTCTGTATGAGAGCTGATTTTTATCGAAGCCGACATGCCCGAAGGCCGCACGCTATTCGGTTTCTCATTAAAAGTAACGCCACTTCGCAAGAAAAGAACTTTACATGTGAGACGAATGCAACCGCAACCTGAATTGAGCAAAAATGAGGATGACATTTTTTTTTTCGCAACAGGAAGAATCGTTCGTGTCACGAGAGGACTCATCGG
>NC_090883.1:2578627-2586127 GCF_036669925.1 Montipora capricornis
TACCGCGGGCGCCGATACACAGGGTGCGCAAGAAGTCGAAAGGGAAAGTACTGGTGTTCAATCAGCCCCAACTACAGCAAAAGCAAACTGTGGGGGTGGTGCAGGGGAGGAAAGAAACGTAAGTTTTTGGCCAATAGTGGGTTGTCTTAAGTGACGTATCAGTATATATTCCAGCCAGTTTGCAAAGGTATACTTTTTTTTATTTTCATAGCCTCGGTTATCAGAGTGACACCAAATGTTCTTGGTAAGTACCAACAATTAATTTATTTCTCAGCAATTACGCTTCCTGTTCTTGAAACCAAGAGTGACATACCGGGGCTGATATCTCTAAAATGCATCCATTCAGATCCATGGTGATTTCAATAAGCGTCACAAAGTTCTCCCCTTAGAATCAGAAGTGCTTAGGCGTTACTTGATAATGATGGGGACTAAGCAAAATCATCTTAGAAGGATTGCATTCAATTGGACGCACGCTGATTTCAGTAAGCGTCACGAGGTGCCAACAACTCAACCCGTGACATCAGTGCGATTTGTGTTGTTCTCAAAACTATGCCGACGCTTAATTACTTCAGTTCGTACAATAGGGGACCTTCGTGGTCACACCTAAAGCGGGACCAAAAATATAAGAAACTAAGGAGTAAATATCGCTTTTGAAAATAAATGTATCAATGCTTTTATTCCCTTTTTTTTTTTTTTTTTTTTTTTGCTGTACAGCTAGACCTATCGGCTGTTTTCGGGATACTGGTCGCCGGGCCATCCCACAAATGGCCGCGACGTCCTGGTACGGGGCTTCTATCGGAGACGACTGTACGCCATCGTGAAATGCGCCGCCGCGGCCAAGAAGCGAGGTTACCGAGCCTTTGCAGTGCAGCACCAGGGATGGTGCGCGACTGGTCCAAGGGCCCATGTGACGTACCGGAAGTACGGACGTTCCGGTAAATGTAGGAATGGCAAAGGAGGTCCTTGGGCCAATGACGTTTACTTCCTTTCAGGTATTTATTTGAGAAGGTGTGGATGAGGTAGAATGTTTCTCTATCAGTTGCATCTTTACTGATAAGCTTTTTACATTGTATTATTTACATGCATGTATAGTATAAAATTTCTCTCCTATTTTATTACCTTTTTTTGGTTACTCAAATCTGCGTTTGTGTCTTAGTGGATGGATGCTCAGCTTCGAACTCCTATTCCATAAAATCAGGGAATTTTCATTCTGTGATGGTGTGTTGAAATTGTGCGTCACAATCTCTTGGAGAATCTTAAAGGACGTCATCGTTTACATACATCTCAAAACCCCTCAATTGTATGCCTTAACGGTTTCGTAATCAGTGTTGCAAAAGCGCTAATGAGCTCATACATCCTTTGTAATTCCTAAAAATTAAAGGGGGAGCTGATAACATAAGCAGCACGAATTTCTAAGATGATTGATCATGAACTTATTAATGCTAATGAAGCAAAATTTGTAAAGATTTCGCTATTGATCCTTCAACGTCATTAAACCTATCAACTGTTCCTATGTTTTCAGGCTCGTGCAGAAAGCGAACTACATCTCGTTACTGCTGCATTTTCCCGTTCATCTACAAAGGACGTCGCTACAACAGCTGCACACGAAAGAACCACAATCGGCCTTGGTGCGCCATGACACCCAACTACGATCGAGACAGAAAATGGGGCAACTGTGCTGGTAAAAATTTGTTGTTGTTGTTGTTGTTTTTTGTTTAGTTTTTTCATGTTTTTGCCACTAGCGCTTCTTCTAGTGTAGTGGCTATCACGTTCGTTGCCATGCGAGAGAATCGAATTCGATTCCATGCCAGAGCTCTAAATGTGACTAGGCTTTCTATCCTTGCGAGGTCGGCAAAACGAGGATCTGTGTGCTGTGGAAAAGAGCCTTACCTTCGTGATCACAACTTTCCAAACAGGATCATATGCATTTGAGTTGTCTTCGACTATAGCAGACCACTTACTGTTTATCACAGTAAATAATTGCTTGATAATAGTGATATCATTTATATAGGATATAAAAAAGACCACGTTTTCTGATTTGTCAACAACTGCGCACTAGTAGGCACGTTTTAAGTCCCAGGGGACTTATCTAAGCACGAGTGCATCTCAGAGCAGAGTGTAGAACCATAGAAATTTTGGTTAGTGTATTGTTGAAATTCTCGTTATTTGACTCCTTTAAATTTATTAGTTCTCTTTTCTGCTTTTTGTAACCAGGACGTCGGCCAGTGCGACCCATACGGCCAGTAATTCCTAAAGGTAAGAATGTTTTGTTTTTCATGATCTTCGACTGTTTTAGGGTGCGTTTTTCTTAGGAGCATCCGAAAACGGATTTGTGAACTCAGATCATATGGATTCTTCACTACCGAAAAACGCAAAATCCGAAAACGGATCATTTGGCATGGCAACGCGTTTTGACCGATAAAATACTTAAGCAATACTACCGGTAATTCTAAACTTACTACTAGCTAAGATAAACGTAATGGCCTTAGTTAACGTCAAACTAGATCAGTCTCTGTAACCTTATTTATAACCTTATTCTTTTCTACACACTAAAAGGTTGAGTAAATTAAGCTAACAGTTCAGTCCTTCAAACAAATTCAGTTAAACAGTTCAGTCTTCCAACCAACCAGCAGTCCAGTTCTTCAAAAACCAACAGCAATTTTTCCACGACAACTTCTCTACACCTCGGCGCCTACTTCTCCTCTGGCACTTCAGTTCTCTTTCTTTGACCTGTTTCTTCTCTCGTTTCTTAAACTTGCTCCTTGATCTCCTCGTTGCCTTCTTTTCTTGCTGCCGCTAACAAAGGGGTTTTGTGTTCGAATTTCCCGGCCGGCTCCCGCTACGGTGCTCAGCTTTCCTTTTTCCCTCAGACCTTCTTATTAGAACCTTTCCTTTTGTGTTTCCTACATGCATCAACCACCACAACCAACGTTTTGCCCTGGTATAAATAACCTGGGCCAACGCCCTTAACATGCATTCCTATGTTTTTTTCTAAGGTCTAGTATTACGATGACATTCCACATAACAATATGAAGTTAATTACAAGATCTCAGGCGATGTTACTAACACCAAATAATCAACACTTATGAGCTACAATTTGACAAGCATGAAATCTGAATCTGAAGCCTTTATCATTCCATGTCGGAACATAGGCCACTGACAAAGTCAGGTGCCAGGTGTTCGAGCTGGTGCCAAGAGAGACCTCTCGACTAGATGGTGTGGTCTGTGTCTCTCCTCCAGCTGTTACACGGTCTCCCTCTCCGTCTACTTCCCTGTGGGTTCCAACCAAGGGCTTGTCAAGCAATGCAGTCCTTCGAAGTTCTAATTAAGTGTATGGCCAATCCAGGCCCATTTTTTGGTCATCGTCTGTTGCAGGTCAAGCACCTGTGAGGCAACAAGCATGAAATGCAACGATTTAAACTGATAGAATCATAACTAATAGAGGGGACTGGTTTGGAAGCTCGGCAAACATCAAAAGAGCAAACAAAGATGCCAAGATTTAGTTTGGAAAGTCCACGATCGTGCACAATCCTTTGTTTTGCGCAACACGTTTCTATTGGTTAGTTCCTCAGTACGGAGTAAACAACTATTGTGTTTTGTGCACGGTCAAGGCCAAAAAAGAGAACAAAACCTACAACAGAGAAAGTTGTCGGGTTTCATAACCATCCCCCTCTAGTAACTATGATATAATAGAAGAAAGAGACATATATGCAGTAAGGGAATTTTTTTCCGTGAAGGGTCCATTTAGTTGAAAATTCGTCACAAGAAAAGAAATAGTTCAGAGATCTATAAAAGCAGCTGGTAAAAACATTCCCTCTTAGTTAATTACAAATCGACGACTTTCAAGGGTATTTTTTTCACTAAATTCTTTAGCTGTAGGAAAGGTGCGTGCAACTTCTGTAAAGCACCTTTTTGGTGTAGTTTTCTTGCGTAATTTTTGCACAGAAACCTACCTTTTTTCGACTTGCTCGTGATTACGATTATGGCGCGAACAAACTGGTAACTGTTGTGCACCATTTTTGCATGGAAAACCGCTTGTCAAAAATAATTTTCTCGGATCTTGTCCCAAAAGAGCGCTCAGGTGGTGAATCTCATAAATCCGGATTTGGATTTGATCTGAAAAATCCACCCGGAGTGTGGATTTTTTGGATTCATGATCCGTTTTTGGATTTCATCGAAAAACCGCAAAATCCGTTTTTAGATTCAGAAATCCGGATTTGAATTTTCTCAAGAAAACGCACCCTTAGAAGGATAACGTTTCTTCTGTGTTGATATCGTTCAGATAGAGCGGTGTTCAAATGTCTGTCGAAAAACCAATACCAAACTAATAACTCCGACCAATCACAACAGGAGCAAACAGCGCGAAGAACCAAATCAGAATTATTCCAAGCAATTACCTGTAACTTAGTTAAAGTGCGGGGAATATCGCGCGAACAAGACGGTATTTGTTTTGGTTTTGCTTCTCAATGATTAAAAAACTGGCAAGAGATTTTAAAGCCAATCACTAAGCATAGCAATCGCAATCGCGTATTTACTTTCGACAGTCATCTCAAAACTGTTCTTACTACTTCCATTTATTTCCGCATCCGTTTCCTGTATCCTGCACCTCGCCGCATTGCATTTCCTTTCCGCACCGGTGGCCATCAGTTGGTTGACCATCGAGCTGTCATGCGGGAGGTCGTGAGTTCGACTCCGGCCGGACCACCACTCAGGGCCTTAAAATAATTGAGGAGAAAGTGCTGCCTTTGTAATAACATCGGCTAATGGTTAGACTTCAAGTCTTGTCGGATAAGTACTATAAACCGTAGGTCCTGTCTCACAGCCCTTCAATGTTCTTGAATTATGTGGACGTTAAAGATCCCACACACTATTCGAAAAGAGTAGGGCATGTAGTTCCCGGTGTTGTGGTCTGGCCTTTCCTTCAGCAATGTGGTCGGCTTGGCGGAATCTTCTGAGTGGACTACTGATCGATTAGACCACATAACAGCAAAAACAAACAGTAGTATAATCGAAGGAGACCAAGTGCTGAAACTGGAAGAAGAAGAAGATTCCCGGCCCTGACCGCCCGAGAATCCCTAAACCCTTGTGCGTCTTTTCCATCCTGTACCGTGAAGTTTCCTAGGAGCTGTGTGAAATTATGTTGTTGTAAGAACCGTATAAAGCCGTGATGCATTTTTTTTTTTTATCTTTTAGGGAGAGTAATCAAGATTACTAGAGCACTTGTTGGTAAGTAAATTGCAATTAGATATTTCACATTGACGTTGTTAGGAGGCTCCTCGAGACTCCTTAATTATGATTGCATTTTATGCACTGTAGAATCCACCGTAGAACGTTTGCGTCAGAAAGCCGCCATTTTGGCCCTGCGATCGAGTATGCAGAGGCATGGGTCTATCCTTGATATGACGTCATAAACTGCTTTGCATTTAAGTCTTCAAAATGAAAGCCACCATTTTGGCTCTCCGACCAAGCTTACAGGGGCATGGGTCTATTCTGGATATGACGTCACAAGGTGCTTTGCATATAAGTTTTCAAAACGCTTTTGCATTGCAAAGCAGTTTGTGACATTAAATCAAGAATAGGCAAACGTCTTTCTAAGCTATCGCTGGGTCATGAGTCAAAGTGGCAGCTATTTTTGCTGTGTTGAGACAATTTGTGTGTGGCACACGTAAGCCAAACTTCGAGGTAAAATATGTTCGTTGACATTAGGTGCTCTTAAAATGAAATACATCAGAAAACGATGATAATCGATGCTCTAGGAAATTTTAAGAATACTTCTTTTTGCTTGTTTCAGCAAAGGGTATTGGCTGCTTCAAAGACACCGGTCGCCGAGCAATTGCCACCTTGGAGGGAAAGAGTCGTCTTCTAAAAGGCAGCTATCGCAGCAGACTTAATGCCATCGAAAAATGCGGTCTGTCAGCAGAGAGGCGAGGTTACAAGGTTTTCGCAGTGCAGCATGGGGGATGGTGCGCCGCATCACGGACTGCCTATCGCACGTACGCAAAATACGGCAAATCGAACAAGTGTAGGCATGGGAAAGGCGGCCCATGGGCAAACGATGTTTATTTCTTGAAAGGTGGGTTTATTTCACTTAACTCCACTTTCTGTGTAAGCCGCATACAACCCACATTCATCTATTCTCTCTGAATTTGAATTTGACCAAATTTTCGTGCTTAACTTCTTCACGGACGCCGTACCACAGTCCTAGGAAGCTGAACCCTTCACAATAAAAACATACAATCAAGAAGATGTTTAGGCAACCACAACGACGATGACGACAAGGGGCCGGTTGCTCGAAGCCTGGTTAGCGCTAAGCGTTGGTCAAGAGGTATCAAAACCTATAGGTTTCCATGGTATTTGATGCTGGTTAGCGCCAGCCATGCCTTGAGCAACCCGGGTAAGAAAGTCTCAAATTTGCATAGTTGTGCACGCCTTGCACGTGCGTTTTTCATTTCTGTACATTTCGCAGCCGTTCTCGTTCTTTCCACGACGTGAAATCAACTATTTTGCAGTTGTGTGGACGACGTAAGCACTTGACATATTTTTCGTTTTCTCTTTCCAACTCTAAGCCGCTCGTACAAATTTAATTCCAGGATAGTTAGCAAAAATTTTGCAAAGCAAACGACTCTGAACAATCGAGGAATGATCACAGAAATACGAAGTTATATTTTCAGGTGACGTTCTCGCTTTCGTCGACGTCGTCCTCGCTTAAGCTCCCTAATGGCGGGCTCTTTTTGGCGAGCAGGGACTGGAACCTTCTTTGTTTTCGTATATTCTCTTACCCAGGTTCCTGTCGTACCAAAGCAACAAATGGCAACTGTTGCGTGTTCCCGTTTATCTACAAACGTAAACGATACTATAGTTGCACTAAGAAGAACTCTGCGCGGAAATGGTGCGCAACAACGCCAAATTACGACCGAGACAGACTATGGAGCAACTGCCGAGGAGTTAGCGGTATGTATAAAAAGACTATTTTATTAATTCTAAACTCGTAGTGGACTCTGGGTAGCCCCAGTCCCTTGCGGTTGCTCCCTTCAGATAGCTCCCTTCCCGCCCCGTCAGTATGATGGTTCATTTGAAATTACAAAGTTGTCCATGAACGAAGGTAACACCATTAGTGGTTGTGTTAGGTAAAACTGATCTGGATCTTAAATCTTAAATCTTAGATCTTATTTTCACGTTTCATAACATTTCTCTCAAGGTGGTGATTACGATAAATAGTTTATGATGTCAGCTTTTTTTTTTTTTTTTTTGTAGGTCGGCCAATTAGAGTCACTCATTATTTGAGAGGTAGGTTTGCCAAAGAGTATAAGTTACGCGATTTGGCGTCTCACTTGAAGTTGGAGACTTATTGTAAGATTAAGTTTTGCAAGAGTTCCATCTCATCAAGAGAAGTAACCCAGTAAGCGAAGCGGTATTCAAAACACGTTTTGCTTCCACCGCAGTCTTTAGCAATGCAACTGACCTGAAAGCAAGGCTGAGTCAAACAGTGAAAGGAATATA
>NC_090883.1:2596127-2603627 GCF_036669925.1 Montipora capricornis
GTTCCCGTTCATTTACAAAGGACGTCGCCACAACAGCTGCACCCGGAGGAACCACAATCGGCCTTGGTGCGCCATGACACCCAACTACGATCGAGATAAGAAATGGGGCAACTGCGCATGTAAGTGCTTTCTGGACCCTTCTTTCTTTAGAATTTCCCATGTTATTTGATGACTGGGTCTCGTCTTTTGACACTGTACATGTCAGTGTTTATGTGCGCAATCAGTGCCCTTGTTGCGCGCGCACGGGCTATTGCCCGTTCACATTATTATACAGACATCTACAACTGATTTGTTGCTTTTAGGCGCGTTTCGAGAGTGCAATTAAACCCCAGCTGCAAGCTGCGAGAAAGATGTTAAGGCCTGGCCAAAGGCTCGCAAAATTTAAACGCAACATCTTGCAACATTGTTGGGCACAACATGTTGCATACGTTTGGCCACCCTGTTGCGGTGTGTTGCGATACGTTGGAACATGTTGGATGATGTTGGATCAAATTCGAAAACGGTCACAGATGTGCAAAACATTTTGTGCAACAATGTTGCAAGATGTTGCGTTGAAATGTTGCGAGCGTTTGGCCAGGCCTTTACACTGAATAACATTTGACCAATTTACAGCAATGGTGTTACTAAACGATAAGAGGTCTCATCTTGTCTTGCGATGCTTGAAAATATATCAAAGAAAATATAGCGAAATTAATGTCTTCACTCCGCAAGATCCACTTAAAAATTGTAGTGTTTTTAAATTAAGCAATAGAGGACGTGTACCGTGTTTCTATAGTCTCGTCTAAACACGAGGGGGAGTTCGGAGAATTCGAGACAGTTATGCAAACCCGAGACGCAGTCGAGAATGCTCCCAACTTCCCAACTTCCCCGAGTGTTTAGATGAGATAATGGAAACTCGGAAAAAAGTCCTCTATTGCTTTTTTTTCTATTGCAAACCCTCGACTGCGTCTCCGGTTTGCATAACTGTCGAGAATTCTCCCAACTTCCCCAAGATATATTCCTCAAAGATAACTCGACTGGTTTTTTTACTTCTTGATTGAAACAGATTTTCTTGAAACACGCTCATATTTCCTACCAGCCAATCAAAACCCGCGTCTGACTACATAACCAATCAAAATTCGTGTGATGTCACAGCCGTGTTTCCATGCTCTCATCTGAACACAGCAATTGACCAATGAGAGTGCACATACTATCCTAATTATTTTATAGCTATTTTTAGAACAGCTGTTTCTCTAAAATAATGGCAACCCCACGTACAGCTAACAAGGTGCGGAGCCAATCAGAAGCGTTTTGGTCATCAGGTGCAGACTGATTGTCCGTTATTTGGTGGGATCATATCCGCGTTGTTAATTTAGATAATACCTTAGACTGATGGGCCTAAACCAAATGAGAGGTATCGAGACTTCTAGCCGCAGAGGTTTTGCGCAATTTGAAGGCGTTTGGTTGAGATATTCACTGCAACTTTTGTATTAGTTCTTTGTCGTTTATCGGTGATTAGGGATTTGACTGAGTGCTATATTGGTTACCTTTGTGTTTGTCCCCGCCAATAAATGTGTTCTTTGTTAATTTTTTTTCTTTCAGCCCGCAGACCTGTAAGACCCCCGCGCCCCGTTGTGCCGCGAGGTAAGCTCAATGATATGAATGTATTTACAGCCGGTGGTAATCTGTAGCACGCTTCAGAGCAAGAAAGGGTAAAGTTTTCGATGGTCTTGCTGAGCAGAAAAATGGGGCAAGAGCAAAAAAAAATAATTGATGGCAGGGAGACGACGGAAGCGTTTCCTTCACTGCTTCTCTTCCCTCTCTAACGTTCTACTCTAGTTCCATTTTCGCACGGCGACATCATCGAGAGCTCGCTCAGCTTTCTCTGAGCTTTTTTCGCAGAATGGACCAACGTATTTAGTCTTCCCTGCATCACTGGAAGAGAGACTTTTGGAGGCGATATGTCAAATCAAAGTATAATATTTTCTCAATTGTAATTGTTTTTTTTCCTTTTTTTAACTTCGTTTTTGCTTTATTCCTACTTACTCTTTTGTAGGACGAGTGGTGCGAATTAGTCTTGGATTAAAAGGTAACAATATATACATTTTTTAATCTTTTGCAACAATTTTTCCCTTTTTTCTCGAAGTAGCGATAAAAGCTGTATTTCCAAAATTTCGGTCTAGGCACATTCCTTGATGTAAATATCACAGGTAGTCCTTTGTAGATGCTTTTAATCACGTGATCAGCGGTCTAATTGATTTGGTGAACCAACCAGAGACGTTTGCAAGAAAACAGAAGAATATCTTGTCCACCAACATGATGCCTTTGTTTGTTTGTTTGTTTGTTTTTTGGCCAATATGGCCGCCATGACGTCAAGTGAAAAAGCCTATGTAGCAACGAAGATCTATTATTGCAAAATGACGTTACAAAATTTGTAGATGTAAATTCTATTTTGTTCTTTCTTGACCAGCCATCGGAATCGGTTGCTTCAAGGATACCAGCAAACGAGCCATCTCGACGCTGGAAGGGCGAAGCTCTCTCTTAACGGGAAGCTATCGCAGCCGAAAATACGCCATTGAGAAATGCAGTCAAGCTGCCTACAAACGAGGCTATAAGCTGTTTGCAGTGCAGCATGGGGGATGGTGTGCCGCTTCGCGAAATGGTCATCGAACCTATGCTCGATATGGAAAATACAGCAAGTGTAAAAGTGGCAAAGGAGGTCCTTGGGCAAATGACGTTTACGTCTTGCGAGGTGAGTTTCCTGTGGTAAACTTGAACAATGAACCTAGTGCGAATGTTTCCATATTCTTTTAGTGGTTGATGAAGTTGTTGTTGTTGTTGTTTGCGCTAAAGAAACAGTGCCAGAGACTCCTTTTTTTGGAAGGGTTTTCGTTGCCCTGGTAACAGTTTAGAGTATCCCATGACCTGTGTTTTACATGCCGTTCCTATAGCCATGGTAGCGTAATAACAACACGAAGCATGTGATCAGCAAACTCGAAAATCAACCCGATAACTTGAACTTTTTATACCAAGATAACTGATGATTTTCAATTTTCATTGTTTCATTTTTATCCGTCCTCAGGATCGTGCCGAGTTCGAGCATCTTCGGGACATTGCTGCGTGTTCCCGTTTGTGTACAAACGCCGTCGATATTTCAAGTGTACGAGACGAAACAGCAAACGCGCATGGTGTGGCCTGACACCGAACTACGACAGCGACAGAAAATGGAGCTATTGCCCGGGGGGAGGTATGTTGTGCATAAAGCAGATCTGAACAAATAATGTTATCAGATTTTTCTCTGTTGAATTGTTATGTGGAGGCTCGTATAATTATAGACAAAGTGAAGCCCATCATTATTGAAAGTTTCTTTTGGAATCATATTCTGCAATTCATAAACTAAAAAAATGTTCAGAAAAGCAATTTTACGCTTGTACCTTGCTCAATACTAATGAAACATCATCTCTTTTATAACTTACTGAGGTATTTCATCATTTTCTCCTACATTTTTTTTATTAAAAATCTCAAGTCTTTTGTTGTACGTAAGTTTAAGTGCACAACATTAGTTGATCTAGATGTGCCCCTCTTCTCTTCTTCCTATATACAGTGTAAATTAATTTAAGTGTTGAAATTTTGTATCGTTCGTATTTCCTTTGTAACTTCGAAGTTTTACCATGTTACCTTTTCACGTTATACCTTCATAATTATGCACCAGTTTGGGTTTGGAGGAGCAAATACATGAAATGAAATGAAATGAAATGACAAAGTGAAGTAGCAATGACGTTTTCCGTGACGTCATCCTCTATATGACATTGCTTTGTCACGCTGACAATGCATGTTGGACAAAAATGAAGTCGACTGTGATGAAATAAAAAGATTTTAAAAGCACCATCGAAATAACTCAAGCTTTCGCGACCGAAAATGGAATTTTTGTCATTTCGGCTATTCCGAATCGCCGTAAAATTTCAAGTGACTTTTAAGATATTGAGCACTTTTCTTCTCGGACTACATATCTTATTCTAGTAAAGATCTTGCTGTCCGTTTGATCAGGGAATTAGTTTAATGATAGCGATGTTTATTTATTGATTGGTTTATTTATTTATTTGATTGTCTGTTTTCTGTTTCTGAACAGGTCGCCCCATCAAAATATCTCCAAAAATATCATGTAAGGAGTTATACGTTACCTTGGCCTTGCATACGGCAAGAGCTACTGAAATTTAAATTGACCAATCAGAATTCAGCGAGTGGGAAAAACTGTGCTATCCGAAATTAAAGGGGCAGAAAACCCTTTAAAAGATTTTGTGGCAATTTTTTTGTCATCAAACTTTGGCGCCAAAACTGGTTTGCCAGCGAGCGGCGATTCGAACGTCAGCTGTTGTGCTTTGGTTGATGTTTGAGCTTTTTCTAACTAATTTAAGACGAATTTAGTCCAGTATTTCGAATAAAGTGTAAGAAGACGTCAAAACTGTATTGATAATGTATCTATTTGCGTTAACTTCGCGAAAAAAAAAAACTTTGGGGGCGTCCTTTCGGCGTTCAGCGTTTCAGCGTTTCCGGTGAAAAGGCAAAGGATTCACAGGATAGCACAGTTTTGACTGGCGCGCCCACTGCGGGCGCGGGCTCCGTATGCACGGCCTAGTTTTTAAATTTATTCTTAGAGTGTCTTACAATCAAGCTGCATATCCGTGAAATCGTGTGGATTACTGAGGAGACTTGCGGTGACACATTGCCCCTTCCTATCTAGGATCAACCAACCAGGGGCACAGTACGATATCGTGTCCAGTTTACTTTTCTTGTTATGTAAATCGAACCAATTTAAGAACCAGAATTTAACCAACGACTGCCGTTGTGTGATTTTCCAGTACAGAGGCTGGGCTGTTTCCGGGACACTTCTCGTCGAGCCATCCCGCAAATGGACGGGACAAGCTTCCTGTTGCGAGGGAATTATCAACGACGACCAAACGCGATTGCAAGGTGCGCATCCGAAGCTCTAAAGCGTGGTTACCGTGTCATGGGAATCCAACATGGCGGCTGGTGTGCATCGGGTCCGAGGGCGCAGTTAACCTATGCAAAGTACGGAAAATCGAACAAATGTAGAAATGGCAAAGGAGGACCTTGGGCTAACGACGTCTATAGGATATCAGGTGAGTGATGGCCACACCACGGAGCTGGCGTTAGCGTGACTTGACCTGGCTTAAAAGCATTTTTCCACCCGAACGATTGCCGCTTTCCAAGCATAACACTTTCAGTGGATAATAAAACTGCACAATTCTTGTGGAGTTAGGACTGATTAAGTGTTCAAAACGAAACAAAACCAACTGGGTGTTTTTTCTTCCTTTCTGTTGCAAAACAGATTTGTCTCTATGCGTGTGATCGCGAGTTTCCGTGCTATAACTATCTCAATTTGGTATGCGTTCCCTTGTCTTGTACTTCCTTCACTTCTTAAATGACTCCTCTTTTCCCCAGGAACTTGTCGGCTCCGTACAACCAAGGGCTATTGCTGTTTCCCGTTCACGTATGGTAGGCGCAGGTACACGGGCTGCGCAAGAAATAACCGCGGAAGGCTTTGGTGCGCAGTTACTCCGAACTACAGAAAAAATAAATTATGGGGGTACTGCAGGGGAGGAACACGACGTAAGTTTGATTTCTTTTGTCCATTGACGGATGTTGTCGCGGGAAGCATTCGTCTGAATTTTCTTTGCAGAGTGATTGAGCTTTCATAAGGTCTCGCACATCTATCAAATAGTACACTTGACGAAAAAGCAAAAAGTAACTAGATAAACCGACGTTTCGATGTTATCATGACGCCATTTTCATGGTAAATGGGGAAGAAACTGCAAGAGTAACGGTTTACTAAGTTGATATGGGAAATATCGTAGCATGATCTTCACTTAATTGACAATATAAACTTTTTTTAATGTCATTTTACTCAGTCAACCATTTAATCTCGCATGACGTTTTATTTTCTATTTACCTGGCCAATGGCGTGATGATACCAAACCATCGATGTTCTCGTTAGTTTTTAAGACGAAAAAAATTGCGTTCGATAAGCTATTGACGACAGGAAGTTCAAATGCAAAAGCTAGAAAGGATATGTTGGTACTACGATGAAATTGATCAATTGGCGACTCCTTTGGTATGGTATGCTTGCATTCATGGAGTTGAGTGCTAACGATCATTTAATTTGTTACCTCTCCACAGCGAAAATTATAGCAGTAACTCCCAGGGCTATAAGTAAGTAAAGCCGCATAAAGATAATAATTTTATAATTTTAACCAACTGGAATGGCTGAGTTCAATCAGGTCGCCTATTTTGATTTTGGTTAAATAATATTAACTCCTTGAAGTCCTTGAGAAGCCCTGGAATTTATTTTTGGACTTCAAGGGCGTTTGAAAAGCCCTTGAAAAGAGGAGTTTGCTTGGAAGCTGCTTGGAAACTCCTTGAAATTTTGCTTGGGTGAAAATTGTTGCGATTGCATCTTGCTAAGTTAAAGAAAGAGACTATTTGGGGAAAGATTAAATGCAAAAATTAAAATGCCTGTGCGTGCACAGGTAGGCTTTTTCTGCAAAGAAAACACTGAAACACGATGCATGGCATAGAAATCTTCTTACAAAAATTCCTTGAAAACTCAATTTCTGGTACTTGAAAACTCCTTGAATACCCCTGGAATTTTATATACAAAATCCAGCACGAACCCTGATTATGGGTTACGAAGGCAAAAAGGGCTGCTTAGCCGAGTGGTTTGGGCGCGGGACTTGAAATCCATTGATCCCGAGTTCATGTCCCGCTGTGGCCAGCTGGACTTATTCTAGGTTGTCCCTGGTTCAACTCCTCGACTGCGCAGTTAGTTTCCCAGTGAGGATCTTTAATTAAATATCGTTTCTTCGATTCGCCCTGGGAAACATTAAAGAAGCTTTTGCAGACGGACACAATAATCATAAAAACTGTTCTCAGCTGGCGACTTTTTTCAAAGTTCGCCGGGAGGATTATACAAAATTCATACTTCTTTGTGTACACGGTGCAAAGTGAGACGCTAATTACAACCCGAACGTAACGTTAACCCAGGCAGTATCAAATGAAGTGTTTAGTTAAAAATGTAATTATGGGACACGTTGTGACGCCTGTACAAAGCACTCTGAATCTCTTAATGAAGCTGAAGTGATCGATGAGTGTCCTCGATTTGTTTTCGGCGCCTCGTTTGCAATTGTTCTGAATGTTACTGGTTCAAGCCACACTCTTAACTCTAAATAAATAAATTAATCAATTAATGCTGGTCATTGCACACACGAAGATTTCACACAATAAAGACCTTTTTCGGGATTTGTAAGAAGAAAACGTCACTTAAGTCTTGTTTATATCACCTGATTGTAATTTATACTTTTTCTCCTTTTGAATAGTAAAATCATTGGGATGTTACAAAGACACTGCCCGCCGAGCCGTACCTCAAATGGACGGTCGCAATCTATTGGTAACCGGCTATTACAGGAAACGAGCAGACGCCATCTTGAAATGTGCTCTTGTCGC
>NC_090883.1:2611127-2618627 GCF_036669925.1 Montipora capricornis
GCAAAAGGCACATTTTATCTTGACTCGAGCTGGTTGTCGTTTGCCTGTTTCCAATTTTTACCCAAATTATTCCATCGCAGTACAAAGAATTGGCTGCTTCAAGGACACGGCCCGCAGAGCAATTCCACAACTGGATGGCAAAAGTCTCCTCTTGAGAGGAAACTATAAGCGGCGGAGATTTGCAATTGAAAAATGCGCTTATGCTACACTGAAACGCGGATACAGAATGTTCGGTGTTCAAGATGGCGGCTGGTGTGCATCGGGACCGCGGGCTCGGTATACCTTCGCAAAGTATGGAAGGTCGAGAAGATGTAGGAATGGCAAAGGGGGACCCTGGGCTAACGATGTCTACAGGATATCAGGTACTTAAATCGTTTTTTACGTTCTCTTCATGATGTCTTACATGCAGGCAAAGATTTCCACAGCTTTCTCTTAGTCAGTTCTTATGGGGCCCACTGTTTCGTTGTTGTTCTCAAATTTTTTTCTTTTTTTACTGGCTTACAGCTTGCCTAAAGCAGTAAGGTTTCCGTTCCACAAACTTGTTTTGTTTTCTTTGTTTATACGTTTCGTTTATGGATCTTTCAGGAAGATGCATTGTGAAAACTACCAAAGGATTTTGCTGTGTGTTCCCTTTCAAGTATCGCAGACGTTTTTACAACAAGTGCGCGACAAACAGTCGCGGACAGTCGTGGTGCTACACCAGTCCTGACAGAAAGCGGTGGGGCTTTTGCAGGGGAGGACAGAGGCGTAAGAATTTCCACTATTTTTTTATTTCTTTTTAAGCGTTTTCTCGCTTCAAGTGCTTTTTCGAAGTGAGAGAAGCGCGAAATCTTTATTTCAAGAATGAGTTTTTACTGATAGAGCGATTTTCAAATGACTGTCGAAAGTTATTAAACGATTGCGATTGGTACACTTAGTGATTGCCTTAAAAATCTCGCGCCAGTTTCTCAGCCAATGAGAGGCAAAATCAAAACCAATCGCCCATTGTACGCCAGAATTTTGCCGCGCTTTGAGTAAGTTTCAGGTAATTGCAGCATGCTAGGAATTCTGATTGGTTCATCGCGCTGTTTGCTCCTGTTTGATTAGTCGGAGAATTACTTTGGTATTGGTTTTTCGACTGTAATTTGAAAACCGCTTTATGCAAAGTGAAACTAATTGCCGCGAAAAAATTCCCATTGGATAGCCTTTCTTTGGATATTTTGGATCTCGGTTTAGTAAACAGAATTGTTAAGGTGACTAATTATGATTAATCCCGGATGGATTGTTTTCATGGAAACAACTACTCCACCCCAAGAACTAGAATTTCATTTTTTCATTGATCTAAGTTTATATTTTATCATGTAATTAGTTTTTTTGTTTCTATTCTCCCTATAGATTACCTTTCCCGTATTTTGTCCCTCTTTCCGTAGTCCAGTCCCCCTTCCTGAATTTCATTTTGTCAATCTTAAAAGACCTTTACAAATCACCTTACCCCGACAAGATTATATGTGTTGACTTTTCCTGTCATCTTTCTTAGCTCGCCCTATGCAACTTACACCGTTCGTTCGAAGTAAGTACTGTAGTTAGGGTCCAGGCTTGTGCAAATCTTGATTTAATGCATTATTAGTGGTTAATAATATGACGATAACGATGATGCTTGATCTTATTATTCACTTGATTTCGATTATAATGATATTTTATTATTTCCTCTGTCAACTTGAGCCTGAATTTCAGCCGCCTCCTCCGCTAGTTAAATCATCTGGAGAGTGATTTAGCGAGTGAAGGAGGCGGCTCTAATTCAGTTTACTTCAAGTTAAGCTTTAATTCATTGATCAAGAAACCATTGCTGGTGGGAACCCATGACCAGTCTTTGAGTTTTTGACCAGTGCGAGCATAAAGTGCTATTGTTTAGACGGCAACTCGCCCCCTCCCCGCAAAGAGCCCTTCGGGAATTCTATAACCCCTTAGGAAAGGAAGAAACATCTCTCCCATCAAAGGGTTTTGTCTTGTGACCAAAAGAAAAGCTGAAAATTATTCTCGTAAGCTACTGTGCTGGTGGTTACAACTATAGCATATGGATGATTGTAATTGTGAGCTCTTGACTTTTTGAAGATGATGATGATGATGATGTTAATGATAATGATGACGATGATAATAATGACAATGGCAAAACCATTCCATGGAGTTTTTATTTTCTTCTTTTAGTCAAGTCCCTGGGATGTTACAAAGACACTGCCCGCCGAGCCGTGCCTCAGATGGACGGTCGCAATCCTTTAGTGACAGGCTATTACAGGAAACGAGCAGATGCCATCTTGAGATGCGGTCTCGTTGCCAAGAGGTTTGGTTTCCGAGTCTTCGCTGTACAGCACCAGGGATGGTGCGCTACTGGACCCAGGGCCCATCTGACATACCGGAGGTACGGACGATCCAATAAATGTAGGAATGGCAAAGGAGGCCCGTGGGCCAATGACGTCTACAGGGTTTATGGTGAGGAGAATATTTGACTGAGATGAAACTAGACGTCCATGATAAGGAACTGACGGTCTGCAATTGATTGCAGCCCATCAGTTTACTGGGTCATCTGTTTTTAAAACGGCCACTCCTCGGGTTGAATGTAGATGATGAAGACTGCCATGATTTTGCTGTTAGCACGGGCAATCCCTCGGGCGGCTTACTAACATTTCTTACAAAACTAATATCATCATCTACAATACTTACATTACTTACAATACTTACGTCACTACTAACATTACTTACAATACAATCGTTACTTACACTACGATTACAAACACTACAAATACTACAGATACTCGAGCTCTGCCTACACAACTGATAAAACAAATCTTACTCTACATTTTACTCTAATTACACAAGCAGCACTTACTCCTTTACAAAAAGAAAACTTGATTGTTTTTAAAAAAAAGGTTCCATTTTGCCTGAAAATATTTTAAGTTTGCGATGTTTTGAGAGGCTATAAGCTTTTCAATTTCATATTTTCTCTTGACTACATCTTCGAAAGGCAAAAAGAGAGGGATTTGTTTATTTTTACGACAATTCCATAAATAAAGTTTACCTAGAATGATGAAGTAGTTGAGCAGGTTAGATCTCTGATTTAATATTCCTAATATAATGTTAATATAATCCAGTTTTATTTGCTTCCTGGCTACTGTTAACCAAAAGTTTTCAAATTTAGTCCAAAATTCTGTTGAAAAGGAGCATCGATAAATGAAATGTTCTAATGTTTCTGGAGAGGTCTGACAAAACGAACAAAGATCACTTTGAATCCTTCCGATTTTAGCTAATCGGGTATTTAAAAATAAGATGTCGTTTAAAATTTTGAACTGAAAACATTGTACAAATGTTTCAAGAGCAACTGATTTTGACAGTAAAAACGCTTTTCGAGTCTCTTCTTCACTTAAATTAAAATCTGACATAAGTTTAACGAAACCTCTTGAATGTTTGGCTTTTTCTTTAATGAGAGAAGCATAAAAGTTTTTACTTTTGCTCGTAAGAGGATCAAAATCCTTGTTTATACCACATTTTAATTCAAGTGTATTTAAAACGTTTCTTTCGACATTGAGATTCCTCGGGCGGCTTACTTGGTTGGGGACCAATCAGAAGTGATGTGGACATCAGGCCCAATCTGATTGGTTATAATTTGTCAGGACCTGAACTCCAAATCTGGATAATGCCACAATCTGATTGGCCGAAGGCAAATAAGAGCGATCGACGCTTCTGGGTTTTAGCCTTTTGGTTAAACGTATTTGCGTCAAATCTTTTGAAAGAAAGCGACGATCAGTGTTGTTATTCACTACGTTTCCTTGCACGTTACCTTGAGTCTCTGAAGGACGTTTTCCGTAGCGTAATTTGCCTGCCTTTGAGAAGGATTGCTTTTACAGCTAGCAGACCGTGATCTCAACAGCGGGGTTAAACTTCGTTTATTCAGGATCCCATGACTAGACGTGTTTACCTTGCCAATTGTGTTTACGCGTTATCTCAGGCAAAGTGGGGGCCGCTTTAGCCTCAGTCTATTCATTAGGTAGTTCCCTCAGCTCTGTTTGAGAGCTAGCGTCAATGGAAGCCAAACTTGCGCTCTCTTGTCGTTGCTCCGTTTTACCTTTAAAGCTACAGAAACTTGAATCAGCGGAAAATGGAAGCAGACGATGCGTTCTCCAAGGACTGAGCTGGTGACAAAGATTTTCTCTGATTTCCAGATCGACTTCTTTTATTTTTCAATAGTACAAATTATAATAAAGTCATTGGGTGTCAAGGGTCATAAACAAAAACTTTGCTGTGTGCCCCTGACATAACGCATGGCTTATGAGTCTTGCATTATTTTTCCCTTGAGTCACTTTTTCAATTCTTTTTACAACAGGAAAATGCCGAAGACGCACCACATCGCGTTACTGCTGTGCTTTCCCGTTCATCTACAAAGGAAAACGCTATAACAGTTGCACAAGAAGAAACAGCAAACGGCCTTGGTGCGCCACGACACCTAACTACGATCGAGACAGGAAATGGGGTTACTGTGCTCGACGTAAGTGTTTGAAAAGGAACCCGGCGCTTGTTCCAGTGTTAAAGAAAGCTAAGAGCGTATTAACACAGGCTTTGTCTTCCTTATAGGTCGCAAACCTCCAAAACCATTGAATCCTTTCGTCCGCCCTCCAAGAGGTCAGATGTAAATGTTGCTGTTGTTTGTTTGTTTGTTTTTGCTTGCCTGTTTTTGCTATTGATTATGACTTCATATCTTTTTGCTAGCATTACGTCATATTTCCAAGACGAGACTGTAGGCTTAGAAATTTGACGTCAAAATCATAGCTGTATTATATCTTCCTAGATATAGTGTATTGGGTGGGGTGGGTAGAGGGAATTATTGACCTATCTTGGGGGGGTGTGGGTGGAGTTAGAATGCAAAAGTCTCCATTCCGTCTGTTTGTGAAGAACTGTGGCTTGAGATGTGGGTTTCGATGCTGTCACAGCAAAACGGTTTTGGCGAAGATAATTCCATTCGAACCAATGACCTCCGTTTACTGGTTCGGGTGCTCTGCAATTGATTAAACGGGGACTAAGCGAAAGTCGGAAAAAAAATCCGAATGCACCGGACTAGGAGTCGACCTTCCTATTACTTGTTCGGAGACTCGGGAAAGTCGGAAAAAGTCCGAATGCTCCGAACGTTGGAGTCGAAATACGACGTTCCGATTACTAGTTCCGATGCTCAACCGCTGAGCTTGAGGCTACTAGAGGGAGCAAAGCCATTTAACTAGTATTGTGTCACTATTGTCCCGCCTCACAGCTAGCGCTGAAAATGTCAAAATCTCTGCATTCTCGCTTGTGCTTATTAAACTTAATAATAACCAAAATAAACAAAGTTTGACATGATCATCTCAGTTATGAATGCTACTTGAGGAAAAGCGAAAGGAGTCTGGGCTTGAAAAACTCGGGCGTGAACTTTCTTTTTTTTTTTTTTTTTAATAATAATTATTCCTTACAATTACAACACTTTTTTCACTTATTTTAAGCCTATTTTACAATAAAATACAATTAATTAAATACATCTATACAATCATACTTCTATTACAGTTATATTAAATGTATAAAATAGCAGACGGAGGAGCTTTTATGGCTATTAAATAATTTTTTCAAGCTTCGGGCGTGAACTTTCGCTAGCACATAAGTAGTGCTCATAACTGCGATGATCACGTCAAACTTTGCGCTTTGCTCCGCAGTTCAAATGTATGAATTTCATAGTTTCTTTGCCAATTAATACAACTAGAATTAAAACTATTTGTTCCTCTGAAAATACAACAAAGTTCTAGATTAAGCTGGAAAAAAAGTTAAAAATGTTATTTTTTTTATTGCAGCCCGTATTTTAAAAATAACAAGAGGACTGATCGGTAAGAATTCTGTTCAAGTTTCAAATTTCTTCCAATATACTTGCTTAGGCAATCATTTACTTCGTTCCTCGCTCGACGGTTCTAATAAAGGAATGTCTACAATCTGTGGACTTAAGGCGGTGTTATTTCAGGTTTACTTTTACTTACTTTCATACAGATAATTCTCATGCAATTTTCAAAGCAAATAATACTAACGGCTCTTGAAATTATTTTTTAACTATCTTGAAATATCACTCGCAGTATTTATACCGAATACCACTTTAAATCTTGCTATTACGTTTTCTTATTCTCCTGGCTGAGAAATTTCTGAACTGTCATTAGCTGAAACCAGTAGTATTTCAACCAAATTTGAAATACGTACATGTGAAAATTACAGTTTCCATTGTAGTGTAGTCCTTGTAGTATAAGCAGTAGTAAAGCATAATAGAATGGTTCTGCGGGCGGCATTACAGATAAATACCAGGGCCCGGTTGTTCGAAAGCCGATTAGTTTAACCTAGGATTAGCGTAAACTTTTGTTTCATGTTTCAACTTTTTGGTGAAAGTTTCTTTTGCTTATTTTTGTTTTTTAAGATCGACTTCTTCTAATGTAAAGTTTTGCCGAATATCAGCGTTGAACAGCATTTAGTAGAAGGGAAATAAACTCCTTGGTTATTTTTTAACCAAGGATTAGCGTTAATCGGCTTTTGAACAACCGGGCCCAGGCACCCAGTTGTTCGAAGGGTGGATAGGGTTATCCATCTTTTAAACAACCGAGGCCTGCTCGTGATATTTCAAAAATTCCCCAAGTACCCCCACCTCTCCCCTCCCCCTCTTCGCGGCTCGTGATATTTTGGGGAATTTTTTTGAAATATCTTTCGCGGTATTTATCTTAACTACACCCAGAACCCAATCGCATGCTAATTACTCGCGTTATTTGGAATCTATTTGGCTCCTTAAATGTCTCGGAAAGGTCCTTTCATGGTAACTTATATAGCTAAATGGGTAATTTATAGCTACCTACTTAATTAGTTATTAACCTTTTAACTCAGTTACTCGAATAATTACTTAGTTTCTTACTTTACTCACTTGCTTGTTTGCTTACATACTTATCATCTTTTTCATTGATCCTGGGAAAGAAGTCAAACTGAAAAGCCATATTTTTTTTCTCTTGTTGTAGCTTACACCTTCGGTTGCTTCAAGGACACTGCCAGACGAGCCATCGCACCTTTGGATGGCAGAAGCCGTCTTCTCAAAGGAAATTACAAGAGGCGCTGGGACGCAGTCAGGAAATGTGCTTTGGCTTCGGCGAAGAGGCGTTACCGCGTGTTTGCGGTCCAAGATGGTGGCTGGTGCGCATCGGCCAGGAGAGCGCACATCACATTTGGAAAATACGGGAAAACGAACAAGTGCAGGAGGGGTAAAGGAGGACCCTGGGCGAACAGTGTTTACGTCCTCAGAGGTGTGTACACGAGCGAATTTTTAGAGACTCTTGTGTTGCAAAGTGATTTTTTGAGCCAATCAGAGAAAGCGCAGGCAGTGGAGACAACCAATCAGAGATTTGAACCAAACGCGTGTGGCCGGTGCTTTTCGCAGGAAAAAAGGCTTTGGCTTTGCTTGTGATTGGTCGATTGGAAATGTCGCGTGAT
>NC_090883.1:2621127-2623627 GCF_036669925.1 Montipora capricornis
TTCTTTCTTTCTTTCTTTCTTTCTTACTGTTTTCCCTTACTTTCTTACTTACATACTCACTTACTTTTTTGCGGTGGCACCACAGTCTCTATATAAACTACCCTCCATTCGCTTTCTTAGATATGGACGATCAAACAGATGTCGCGGAGGAAAAGGAGGACCATGGGCGAATGATGTGTACTTGATTTCAGGTTAAGTATAGAAATTTCAAATAAGCCCTTCACGTTTTAAACGATCTGCTAAGAAATCTGCACTGAATATGGAGAGGGCATTTCTTATCAAGCAACTATGCACCTAATAATCTTTGTACAATAATGATTATAAATGTTTGACTTTTAGTTTTTTAATGTACGATACGATTTTTTAAATTCCAAAACGATATCAAGATTCTATGGTGCTTTTTAACACCAACGTCGCAACAAAAGGAAAAATAGCTTACTCGCGACTTAGCAGTCCCGAATTTACAATCATAAGAGACCGTTAGACAAAATAAGCTCAAGCAACTTGTTCAAAACCGACTAGTTCGATAAGAAAATGGTTTTAAGTTTTTCATTTTGTACGTGTCACGGTTCGATTTATTATAATTAGCGATTTTCCACAAAGTAATTGATGCAGCAATTTACTTGGGAAGTAACTTATTCAGACTCCAATAACACGAGCATTCAAAGTGAAATAGTTTGTTAAGGAGTATGCAGTCAGCCAGCAGATGAATACACGCAATGGAATAGTAATACATTACATTACATTGCATTACAAGTTACCATACAACTGTAGGAAAAACGTGAATGATGTACCACGCCAGATACGAAAAACCACTGAAAATCACTCCTTATTTGTGACCAAGAAAGGTGGAAACGTATTCCCCATCCAAAGCATTGGATCGAAACCTCGAGTTAATGGTACCCCTAGGCCGTCCCAGCAAGTCACCAGCAAGACTGACTGACGTAAAAGGGCAAAAGTCGCCCGCGAAAAACTAAAATAGACTCCGAGATCACATGACAGAACCCGAACCTCTCTATCGTGTCATCAGAATATGAATTTCTGATTAATTCGCTTCCAGGTCACTCAACCGTCAGAAATAACATTTTTTGTCAAGTCTTTGCATTATTTATTTCTCTTTTTTGCCTTATCAATTGCGTCACACTGTCTTTTCCAGGGACCTGCCGTTTGCGCACTACTGGCGGAGAATGCTGTGTTCCCTTTACGTATCGCAGGCGCAGGTATCGAGGCTGCGCGCAACACCGCAATGGGAGAACCTGGTGTTACACTACCCCTGACTACAAACGAAAGAGACTCTGGGGGTGGTGCAGGGGAGGAAAACGACGTAAGTTGTTTATTGAAGGCCTTGTTCAGAGAAAAGCTGACGCAAAACTATGTTTCCCGTGGCGATCCATAATCACACTTTGCGTGCTGTCCAAAATTTACATCCCTGTTTGTATCCGCCTTCATCCTTTCATATTCTGTCGAAGTATAAATGTAAGCGTTGCGGTTAAAGAGCACGTGCCGATTGGGCAGAAAAGTTTAGTTTAGTGTGGGCAACGAAAAATTCGACTTCCTGCCATCATGGTGACAAGTGGAGACGACTACATTTGAGTGATCCTCCATTGTTTTTAGTGCCATGACTAGCGGTAAGCATAAAAGTAACGTTTCAGAAATTTCGCAACCGAAAAAAGAGTCTCAAATTTCTTCTGTCCTCGAGGTGCTCCGCGTAAAGCTCTCCTTGCACAATGCAGAATATCTATTTAATAATAGTTTTGTCCCGTCCTTAGTCTGATTACTTTCAGATCTATATATACGATGTTGAAACATGAAAGTCATGTATTTGACACGAAGTTTTAAGTGTCTGATCCTCTCATTTCTTTTTAACGCTACGTATGTAATAACGAGGAACATAAGTAGTGTTAAAAAACTGCGAAGATCACACACTTCAGCTTTGATTGCTTTCAATTAATCATTTGATGTTTTCCTTTTTTTACAGCTCCACCAATCAGAATTATCCCAGGAGTTGTTAGTAAGTGAATATATATAGATAACTTCATGGTTGGTGGGTGCGTACGATTTTTATTCACGAGTTGTGAAGGATCGCGTAAACGAACGAGTGAGCGAAGCGAACGAGTGAGTTTAACGATCCTTCACAACGAGTGAGTAATAAAAATCGTACAAACCAGCCAATCATGAAGTAATTTGTTTATTATATAAGTACAGAGATCATGAAGTTAACGAGGTAAGTGTTAATCGAGAGGCTACCAAACCACCGATCGTGAACAAAAGTCCTAAACAAATAGCAATATATTTTTGAAATAAAAGAAATCTTTACCTTGCATACCTCGCTTGAGCACTTTTAAAACTTTTTAAGATCTTCTGAAGTATTTTTGTGGAGAAAACTAAGCAATAAAAGATCGAAAACCGTTTGAAAACCATACACCAGTCGGCCGCTATGTTTACAAATTTTACTGCCGCTGTCTGTGCACAGGCCACCCGCGCCAAAGTTCAACATCAT
>NC_090883.1:2626127-2641127 GCF_036669925.1 Montipora capricornis
GTTATTCACCCATATTCGCCCGAATGCTCATGTTTTCTTACGGTGGTAATTTTAACCTAATCAACTTGTTGGATACCAAATTTTTGTGTTTCATTTCTCACCGACGCGGCACCACTGTTTCCTTGGAAACTAAGCCTTTCATTCATTTCTGTTTACCTAGCAATGGGCATCGGCTGTTTCAGTGACACTTGGCGTCGAGCCATTCCGACCCTAGAAGGCAAGAGTCGGCTTCTGCGAGGAAGTTACCGCCGTAGATTGTACTCTTTTCACAAATGCGCCAACGCAGCTCTGAAGCGAGGCATGAGGATGTTCGCGTTGCAACATGGGGGATGGTGCGCTTCCTCGCGACGGGCGCACTTGACGTTTGCCAAATACGGAAGATCGAAGAAGTGTAGAAATGGAAAGGGAGGACCTTGGGCGAATAATGTTTACATCTTAAGAGGTATGAATACAGTAGAACAAAGTTGGGGAAAACGACAAACTTTTGTCCCCAAACATAAAACCTGTTGAGGATTTAGCTTCGCATAAGACGAGTCTATGCTCTAATTAGGTACTCATCAGGAAGAATGTACTCTACTAATAGATATGAGCAGACTTTTGATGAAGGGGGGATAGCGGACTGTCCCGGAAAAAACCCTCGAGTCAGGTTGAGATTAAATGAAACTCGGCCCACTTACGGGACTAAGCGTCGGTGACGAGAAAAGTACCAGAGTTTAATGACTTGCGGATTAGTACTTGGAAATTTGTTCCATATTTCCCTTCTATTTCAAATAGTCTTGATTGAGAGATGTCTGAAATAAGGGACTCGTGTGATTTTTTCGGCAAGCAGTTTCCTGTATTCTTTCCTTGTTCAAGCTTCCGAGTCTTTTGCATCTCTCAACAACTCTCTCGCTCTTAACCGAACGTGATATTTTTATCAGTCAGTCTTTCTTGTACTTGGATTTATGAAGTATTTATTGGCGAAAATTGCCAAAGGTGGACTCTTTCTTTAAGACAATTACTATATCAAACAAGTTGGCAAGACAATTAGTATATTAAACAAGTTGGCAAGAGTCAAATTACTAACGAAGCGGAAGTTCAATTCCAGCGTTACCCTTCCGTCAGAGCTCTTTGCTCTGACAAAGGCCTAACGCTCAAACTTATTGCAATCTTCTCAGTTGATTTGATAATAAAGTTATTCGTGTTTTACCTCCCTATCGACGCAGCAGCACAGTTTCTTTAACCTGTGTTGAAAGGAAACTTTTATTTTCAAAGCAATCTCGATTCTTTTCGTTTTTGCAGGCTTTTGTCGTGCGCGATCCTCAACTGGCAACTGCTGTATTTTCCCTTTCATTTATCGCGGCAGGCGATACAATAGCTGCACCAGAGTTCGATCCAAGCGCCCATGGTGCTCGCTGACTCCAAATTATGACAAAGACAAGCTGTTTGGTTACTGTGGAGGACGAAAATGTGAGTGAATAGGCCGTGACACTGTCAGAGTGGATAACGCTATCTGACTGGACAAATCATTCTCTTATTTAGGCCCTATTTATATGGCCTTGGGTACCCGAGACAACCCTCCCCGCGAGTTATCCTTACTGAGCTAAAATTTTACTAGTTGCCTTGGAAACTTTACCAGAGGCTATGTTTTCAAGCCGGGAACAACGAAAACAGAATTCGGAGTATTATATACTCTGGTGTCGTTGCGTCAACATACTTCATTTTGCTGGAGCAACTTGACGAAAGTTTTTGTCAAGTTGCTCCTGCAAAATGACACGCTAATAAATACAATGTTGAAGAAGACAGAGGAAGTTACCAAACGGTACTGAACTGGATCCTGGAAATTTTGTCAGTCGGTCTTTTCGTACAGTGCCTTATATTAGCGAAAAGAGATTGCCATACAAACACTACTTCTTGCCGAAACTGAAAAGATGGGGTCTATTATTGCTGCGAGACACTAGACGAGTAGCAACACTAATCTTGACAGTCTCTCGCAACTTTTCAACCCAACAGCTTGCAACAATGTTGGGCACAACATGTTGCATACGTTTGGCCACCGTGTTGCGATATGTTGCGATATGTTGCAACATGTTGGATGCTGTTGGATCAAGTTTGAAAACGGTCAAATTTTTCGTGCAACATTTTGGATGTTGGATGATGTTGTACTCGTTTGGCCACGTTCACGCAACAATGTTGCGCTAAGGCATGCGCGTTAGGTCCACTTCCTGCGCGCCAAGGGCCTGGGGCAAATGAACATTGACATGTTGCGTTGAAAATGATGAAAATGTTCCGTGCGTTTGGCCACCCCGTGCAAAACATGTCGCAACATCTTAACTATTAACAATTCTTCCACTGAAACATCGATTTTTGCCTTAGTCAATTCCAGTCCAACACGGCTTTTGTCGACCATTTTTTCTCAGAGCTGACGCGTTCCTTGACCATATTAGGTAGAGAAGGTATATGAACTGATAACGGGCCTGTGTCTGGCGAGCCAATGAAAATGCTGGAAATATGATATCCGTAGTTCAATTTTTAATAATGAGTCAATATATCCACATCTCACTCGCAGCACTTCACTTGCAAATGCAACAACTAGTATATACATGCGTAGAGCACGTTTTTAATCATAGAGGGAAAAGCATGAAAATTAGAGCACTATAATTCATCTGAAATACGTGTACGTTACATATATTTATAATATATAGATTTCGTCGCCTCCTCTCTCGTGATCTTTCCTGCTCTTTATCCCGTTGCTTATCACTAATATGATTTCTCGTCAGAAAAACGCCGGTTCCCAAATGCAACACTGCCACGTGATTTCCCGCGAAGGAAAATTGCCCGAACACTCCCCTCCCCAGGCGCTGTCCTACCTCCCCACCTCCACCCCGACAGTCTGTACGGGCCGATGGACGGACGTACGTGACGTCATAGCCAAAATTTCTCGAGTGGATAGATATCCCAAAAAATCTTACCCAGAAAGCGCCGCTTGCGCGCTTTGCTCCGTGTTTGGGCAATTTTCCTTGGAGGGAATTCGTTTGACAGCGTTGCATTCGGCAACGGGCGTTTTTCTGGCGAGAAATCATATTAGTGAAGAGCAACGGGATAAAGAGCAGGAAAGATCACGAGAGAGGAGGCGACTAATTGAGAAATTTAAGCGAAGAAAGCCTCGAGAGAAGTCGAGGAAGGAGAAGAAGAGTTTCAATGAAAATCACTGAAAAGCTGAGAGAAATAGAGCAAGAGACAAAACACTTATTTACAACGGTTAGCTTTCAGGTAATGTTTTCCTTCTTAATATATGCCTCGCTGCCTCACATATTTTTTAAAACTCGCTAACTAAAAAACGAAGAAGGCCTGAAAACGTTTGCAATTCCGTGTTGACAGAGATTCCTGACACATTTCAACAATCACATTTATAGGCTTTTTGTGTGAAATGGATGTCCAGTCGTGATCTGCTTTGTTTGACCGTGAAATTGCAGTCGAGTAAGCGAATTTACTACGCTTTAGGCAACCTCGTTCCCAGGTAGGAGAGAACCCTGGGAACGAGGTTGCGCTTTAGTTTGACTTTTTATTAATTGGTAAAGATTTTTGCTATTCTGAACTGGAGAGAGAGGGAGAATGTTGTGAAAGAGATTACAGTGCATGTAATTTCAAGTTTGTTGATTAAAATTGTTGGTTATTGTTTGCAAGTCTTGTTTGTATACTTCTGTCAGCTCAGAGGGGTCAGATCTGTTTGATCACTGTAAACTGTATACAGCAATGACCATTAATTTTGTACTTTATGCAGAAGCATAATTATTTCCATTTACACTATATTGCTTTCTGGGTTAGAAAAGGGAGCTCCGCTTCGTTAAGGCTTGGCTAAATCTATATATTTATGTCTTATACATTTTATTTTGTTCTTCTGTTTTGCTAGCTGTGCGGCCAATCCAAGTTTCCTCGTCTATCATTCGTAAGTGAAGCCTTTTTCTCTGGTAAAGCGAAGTGTAACTTTTTCGGATGAGTATAGTAGAGTTCAGGCAAAATTCTGAATTCTTAAGGACGGTGCCTACTATTGTTATTGCGCATACGTTCTGCGAATCTCCAGATACTCGGATTTCCTATTGCCGATGCTTACTAATACAGGGATATTATTGCGCGGTTTAAAACTATCCGGAAAAGTAGATCTTAGTAAGTACTCTTGGTATCTTAAAAAAAATTGGGTTTAACCATGCATTTTTGAGAGATTATCAAGCTTCAATATGAGAAAGAAAGCCATACGTTGGTTTGTATTTTAAAGCTATTTACAAATATTATTCATGAATTATCTTCGAAATATGCGTGGTTACCGCCAATTTTCTTTTTGGATTTCAATAACACTTGTTAAGATCTACATTTCCTGCATGATCACACACCGGGGCAAAAATATCTTTAATTAGTAGGCACCGTCCTTAAAAGTTTTGTATTTAAAGCTGTTTGCATTCTTTACTGCAGAGGACAGTTAAAGTGTCCCCCGGCCCTGTGACGAGAATTAAGGAGAATTATGGTCATTAAGTTTCCTTATTCTACTCATGAAAAAGACATACGAATAACATTATTCCTAACTTCAAAAAATATCGCTAATGTAAACGCTAACCGCAATTTGAATTGCTTCGCCCAAAGATTCGTTTACAAATGTAGGCTACCAGCAGCTCATAAATGAACTAGAGCGAGTTTCCATCGATTGTCATAAAACCCAAACCAAAGTAATTTCTTTGGCCAATCAAAAAGGACGGAGGCAATCCGGTAAACCAATCAAAACTCGAAGTAATTTACACGTAGCCGACACAAAGAGCAAGAAAATGTGCCCGCGTGAGCCACGATTGGTTTTGGTTTCACTTCTGATTGGTTGAAAAAGTGGCGCGAGAACGTTCAACCAATCACTGAGTGACGTAATCATAAACAAAGGCAAATCGCTAGAAATGCTTTCGACACTCGATTGAAAATCGCTCTATATGCTAATTCCGTGCACTTCTAGACAAAATTGGTAGTGAAATATTTGGGTTTTCTTTTATTTTCATTGCAGTTCAAAGAATCGGTTGTTTCAAGGACACATCCCGCCGCGCCATTCCGCAACTGGACGGCAAAAGCCCGCTTTTGCAAGGAAACTACAAGAGACGGCAATACGCCATCAGAAGATGTGCTTTGGTGGCCAAAAAGCGCGGCTATGGAGTAATTGCAGTGCAAGACGGCGGCTGGTGCGCATCTGGGCCGCACTCTTTCAAAACGTTCGCCAAGTATGGACGATCGAACCGATGCAGAGGTGGTAAAGGAGGACCCTGGGCCAACGATGTCTACAGGATAATAGGTGAAAATCGAAAAAAAAAAAAAAGAAAAGGAAATGGGACTTTTTTTACCGACGGAATACCTTAAGAGCGCTCAGGATCTTGTTCAACATGTGTCCGTGCATTCCGGATCGAATTGGAATTTGGTAGTGTTGGTTTTTGAGGAGAGGGGAAAACCGGAGTACCCGGAGAAAAACCTCCCGGAGCAAGGAGAGAGCCAACAACAAACTCAACCCACATATGACGCCGTGACCGGGATTCGAACCCGGGTCACATAGGTGGGAGTCGCGTGCTCTCACCACTGCGCCACCCCTGCTCTCTGTGTTAGAGATATTAAGACCGTTTATACGAGAGAAAATAAGCCGCGGCTTACTCTGGCTGCAGCGTACATAATACGCGAAAGGAACTATTTATACGAGTATAAACTCCCAGGTCAGGATAAGCTGCGGCTTGAGAAAGCCGTGAACGTAGATTTTGTACCATTTATACGGGGTGTTCGCGTCTTATGTAAGCCGCGGCTTATTTTCTCTCGTATAAAACAGCCCTAATATATGTTAGCCTGCACGGAGTGTGACTTGATAGGGTGGGAAGCCTAAGAAAGACGGAGGCGGAAGCCGCTTCGGGTACTCACCGGTGTCTTCGAATTTATGTCCACAAGAAGCCCAGCTACCAGTTGGCCTGAGAGTTCAACTGATAGCACAACGAACCAACATCGCAGAGGTCAGGGTTCAAAATCCTGTTCAGACCTGAAATTTCAAGGCTTTTCTTTCGCAACTGCTTAATGCGTAATTCTCACAAATAAAATGATCACGTAAACTTTGTATGCCTGACTTGGTTGTGATCCTTTCCATTAGGCCGATGTGGTCAGCGTACATGGGGAGGAAACTGCTGTGTCTTTCCGTTTGTTTATCGCGGGCGCAGACACAACTCGTGTACCCGCCGCGGAAGCACAAGGTTTTGGTGTCCAATCGTTCCAGGCTACAAGCGAGGCCAAGCGTGGGGATATTGCCGAGGGAAACGAGGTGAGATTATTACACGGAGCACTTTTACCGCAGTAAATGACCTTTTCACCACGGGAAACTGCATTTAGTGCGTGTGACCCACATTCCCCAAGGTAAATTTCCCGTGGTAAATTTCCATGGATACGTCAAAAAGATAAGGGAAAGCGCCCATGATATTTAACGTGGTGAGTTGGAAGGGTGTTGCCCGAGGTTCAAGAACCAAGATTCTACACCAAGAGAGATCATTGTGACAACTCGTAACTTCTTAAATAATCCCATTCTTTTATTTTCTTCGGTTTGTTCTAGTGACCGTGCCTGCTTTGTGTAAACTTCCAAGAGTCATCGGTCCCTGCCGAGCTGCTTTCCGCAGATGGTACTTTAACAAAGTCACTGGAAAATGCCAGTTGTTTACATATGGAGGTTGCCGAGGAAATAGCAATAATTTCAAGACTCGAATACAGTGTGAAGAGAAATGCAGTCCTTGTAAGTCAAAATGAACTTTTTTAACACAAACAATACCATAATGAACTTTTACTAATGCCATTTTCATAACAACCAGGCCCTAGTTGCGCGCAGCATGGTTAGCGCTAACCAGTGTTTCCATAGAGACGTATGGGTTTTGATAGCTCTTAACCAATGGTTAGCGCTAACCATGCTTCCGATCGAGCAACCGGCCTCAGAGCTAGAATATTTAATTTATTTTTCAGCATGAAAAGGGAAATGATTTAACAATGACTGGTTTTTGTTATTGTTTTGTTAGCTTCGCCCATAAGAGTTACCCACGGACTTTTCAGTAAGTACCTGTAACTACTTTTTAATTTTTTTTTGCTTATTTTGGGCGTCATTACATATATTATATATGCATATATTTTGGGCGCAATTACACTTGGTAATGTCCTGGACCAGCGCAACTTGTGTCGCTTTCGATGATCACATCACATTCAAGAAAAATTTAATTTGTTGCTACCTCAAACCGTTGCATCGCATGTTGTGAAACAGATGACACGCTAAGTAGGATTCGAAAAGCCTTTTATTAGTGCGAAATTTAGACTCCTGTTTAATTTCTACTATTTCTGAGAATAGCCTGGAAACTTTCGTTGTGACCAGTTTCGCAATGGCGTTGCGTAACAGATCGTACAAAAAATTACGCCGAATTTTTTTCCTAAGCGAGGTGATATTTACCAAATACCTTAACGACACATTCAAAACTTGTGCTAATTTGCATCCTTTTAAGCAGCACATGAGAATTTTATATCTTGCAGGTGCAGCTCGTGCATCATCACTATACTAAAGAAATGAGTGCGTGAAATTGACATAATTAAGGCACGTAGAACTAAATTGAACAAAAGCAAAAAATAACATTTATGTCAATTTGGGAAAAATTCGTTTGTTTCTCGATTTTCTCGAGTCTTTTTTATCATTCATAGAACTTAGCGAGCGATTTATTAATGAGGTCGCATGCACTTCGCCATTTGTCGTTTTTGCTCTGAGTATAAAAATGCTTCATTTTCTAAAAGCGATTTTTTTGTCTGTGCATCAATGGATGCTGTGGTATTTTTAACGTGAACATAACACAATTGCAAAGACATTTGCTCCTCTTTTCGCTTTGAAGTACGAAGAGGTAAGCTTTCCGTTTTATATTCATTTTTAGTCCGGCCCATCGGCTGCTTCAAGGACACGGGTCACCGTGCCATCCCACAGATGGACGGTCGGGACATTCTCATCCAGGACTTCTACCGACGCAGAAAGGACGCCATTGATAAATGCGCATTGGTGGCTGGAAAGATGGGCTACAAAGTCTTCTCTGTACAGCATCAAGGATGGTGCGCTACGGGTCCCAGAGCGCACCTGACCTATGCAAAATACGGTCCCTCACACTTATGTCAAAACGGAAAGGGAGGCCCTTGGGCGAATGATGTCTACAGCGTCAGAGGTTTGTAACAGTCTAGAGCATGTAATTTTGACTCAACTGCCCAAGTTTGAAGCGTATTACAATTTTGTTGGTTTTCAGTATTTCCCGCCTATGCTAATAATGTTGACTGATATTTCCCGCTCCGGCGAGATACTTAAGTAACGACGACGGTAACGGTAACGGTAACGGTAACGGCAACGGCAACGGCAACGCTAGAAATCAATGATATAATTAGTTGAATAAAGAAGAAAAATAAGCGTTCTGCACGTGTGGCACGCTTTTAAGTATATTTGTTTGACGTAGTCTGCAAAACAGCAAATTGACATTTCCAAATTTAGTCAATCTTTCATTCTCTACATTTACTTTACTTATTATCAGGGAGATGTCGAAGAAAAACAACATCACGTTACTGCTGTGCGTTCCCGTTCATCTACAAAGGCCGACGTTATAATAGTTGCACAAGAAGAAACAGTAAGCGCCCTTGGTGCGCCATGACACCCAACTACGATCGAGACAGGAAATGGGGCTACTGTTATCGTAAGTTTGAACAACCACGGTCGTCACTAAGTGACTGTAATTAGTTTGAAAGATTGTTTTCTTTTGACATTTGTTGTTCTTTTCTCTGGTAGGTCGCAAACCTGTCAGACCTGTCAGACCAGTTATTCCTCCGACAAGAGGTTAGTATCACTTCGTCTCCAATTTCCCCGCCACGCTAGGGCCTTATTACATGGCGAATTTCGGCCCGGTTAGCCGGGCTGATCTTAAAATGAAAGTGGCGATTACATTGAGAAGGTTTTAACCCGGGCTGAATTTTATCCTGGGCTGAAAATCCTAGCCCGGTTTCTGAAACCGGGCTATGATTTTCAGCCCGGGCAAACAGGCTGAAAAAGCCATGTAATCGCTGTCATATTTTCCGCCCGGCCTGAAAAGGAAACGTGAGCATGCGCATCGAACGATGTGCATGCTCATGCTCGTGTTTTCGCATCTCAGCCCGTTGGACGGAGGGAAATTTCAGCCCGGGCTGACGGTAATGACAAAAAGGCCGTAAATTTGAATATTTAATGAGCAAAAACAATAAAGTTTGCACTCCCTACACACCTTGCACTCCGTACACGCTCCACACGCTCTTCACGTGCGTTCTGTATTTTCCCCATTTCCGTCATCTTTACATCATCTGACGTCGTTAAATATTCCAAATTTGGAATAAAAGATACATTGACTGCAACGGCATGACAACGCCATAATAATCAATATGATTGTTTGAATGAGAAAAGACAGTGTAAACCTTCGCCGTGCAGGGTCGCGAAGTACATGTGATAGCGTAAAAGTATAGTTTCGAGTGATGTTTTTTTTTTTTTTTGCAGTCATGGCAAAGCAGCTGTGCAGCTGTTTGATAATTGCTTTATTCTCTCTTTTTTCTCGTTGGTTGTTGTCCTTCAGTAGTATATTGATAGTAATGACTTCAAGTTCGACCAATTATTCCACCAGAGATCAACCCTAATATTAGAATTGAGCCCACACAAGGACAGAGAAAAACTCTGACCAGGGTGGGATTTGAACCCACGACCTTCGGATTTGATCACCGACGGACGATTATCTAAATTAGGCTTGGGCCGAGCCGAACTTGTCCTTGTGAATAGCATCTCACATACCCACGGTCGGGTGGTGGTGAAATTAGCTTGTCAGACGTCATCACGCATAAGGGCTATTGAATTTTGAGAAAGAACTCGCTACCTTGAGAACATTAAAAGTCACAGATCTAGACCTTCTATATTATTGTTATATTTTTCTGAAAGCTGATTCGCAACTTACAGCCGGACTTTTTTCTGACAGGGCGCGTGGTTCAAGTTACCATTGGCCTCAAAGGTGAGTGGGCCAAATTATTATGTTTATAATATCGATCTTTAATACCCCCATTTCCGAGTTGCTGCATGTCACAGTTTCAGAGCGAGTCCTGATGCCCAACCATTCAAATGGAAATGAGTTGCATATTCTTATGCAAATAAAACTCATTTCCCTTAAAATAGTTGAACACCAATACTCAATTCGAAACCGAGACAAACGGCAACCCGGAAATGGCCCATTGCTTATCTAATCATTCTACTCGGGGGCTTTTCTGGACACGCCTCCTCATAAGCGTATCGCGAAAAGCGGGGACATTTCGTAAAAAAATAGGCTTTGTTAACGAGTGTTGTCAATATTTTGTCATTTTGGGGTGCAGGGATGGCGCAGTGGTGAGAGCACACACCTCCCACCAATTTGGCCCGGGTTCGACCCAGACTCGGCGTCATATGTGGGTTGACTTTGTTTGTTCTCTTCTCTGCACCGAGAGGTTTTTCTCTAGGTACTCCGATTTTCCCTCTCCTCAAAAACCAACATTTGACTTGATTTGTGTTGATTGTTAATTTCAGTTGACAGTGTCCCCAATTAGGGCTCCAGCGTTAGAATGACTAGACACTTAAATAAACTTTACCTCCGCTTCATTTACCAGCGACACCACAGTTTGATTAGAAACTTATCTTTATTCGTTAGTTATAGGAAAGTCAAACTTCCGACTTCTCGTTGGAGCACTCGAATTTTTCCGACTACTGATCCCGAGTGGTGATCGACTGGCACGATAATTTCATTAAAACTTTTGCATTGAAATTATTGTTTTTAGCACGGGGCATCGGCTGTTTCAGAGATACTGACCGTCGAGCCATCGCTACAATGGAAGGCAGAAGTCGAATTCTTCGAGGTCCTTACAATCGCAGACGAGACGCAATCAGGAAATGCGCTTCTGCGGCATACAAACGAGGCTACAGGGTGTTCGCTTTGCAGAATGGCGGTTGGTGTGCGTCATCGCGAAACGCTTTTCGAACGTATGCCAGATATGGTAGATCGAAGCGGTGTAAAAATGGCAAAGGCGGGCCGTGGGCCAACGATGTGTACTTCCTACAAGGTAAAGTAGAGCAGATGTTTTGTTTTGCTTCAATGGAATTTATTTAAAAGGCGTGATTCGCTCTTGGTCGAAAAAGAAAGGTAACTTTAGGATTCGTTTGTTAATAACTGCCACCGAAAGTGGCAAATTAGGCGCAAATGAATGTTGACGAAATTAAATGAAATTTAAGCAAGAGCAATTGAAAAGTAACGACAGTTTAGATTCTCCCCAAGCAACTTGCAGTTCCTTGATCGTAATTCAATAATATATTTGCGTGTGGAAATATGTGAAACTCGCCTATGTGAACTGCGGAGTGAAACACAGCAAAGTTTGGCATCGCAGTTAGCAGAGCATAACTGTGATGATCACATTAAAGTCTGTACTAAAATAGTTATTTGTTGTGCTGATGTGAATTCTATTGTCTGTTCGTAGTTAGTTAGCTTCAGTGAAGAGCGAAGATGAGATGTTGTTTTAGGTTTGTTAGTTTAGTTTTGTTGTCATTATTGTTGCTGTTATTTTCGTCCGGACAAACAAAAGACCTTAAGTTAGGAGCTTGTGGTAGATCGAGGTATAACTGCTTCTTCTTTTTTTTCCATTTTACTAAATGTAGCATTTGTGCCTTTTTAACAGGTTCTTGTCGTACACGAACCTCAAGGGGTGATTGCTGTGTGTTCCCCTTCGTCTACCGCAATAGAAGATACAACAGGCCTACCAGGATCAATGCAAAGCGGCCTTGGTGTTCCCTGACTTCGAGTTACGACAAAGATAAACTGTTTGGATACACTGGAGGACGAACGAGTAAGACAACACAAGCGACTGTCACAATAAAAAATTATTGGATGAGGTTGAGCATGATATCATGAATTATCAAAACCGAGGTCTATGTTATCTTCCGAAGCCGACGGCTGAGGCAGATAACACAGACACGAGGTTTTGATAATTCATGATATCATGCGAAAACCGAATTCAGTAATTGTTTTATTATACATTTTTCACATAATTCATCCTCAGAAACAGAAGCGAAGCGTTCAGCCATTTTGTTTCTGAGGAGAACACTCCAGACGTTTAACTTGACATGATAAATGTAATATCTGCAGCAGATATTACATTTATCATGTCAAGTTCACAAGCTATTGTGAATTGATTGAATGCTCTCGACCAATCAGATTTTTCATATTGAGTCTGATGTATAATTAATTATTTTTATTAGTAATAGTATTGCTACTGTTGTCGCTTTTTTGTTTGCTTGTTTGTTCGTTTTTGCTTCAGTTCGTTGACTTGATCTAGTTCGTTTATTTAAATAAAATTTTTGTTTTCCTTCGATTTAGCTGTTCGGCCGATAAGAATCACACCAACAATAAAACGTGAGTACCTCCTGTCAGTTAAATTATTTATGTATTTGTTTGTTTGTTAATGGTCTGAGAACCACTATAGATTTGATTATTTGATTGTCTTAAACCTTGGACTAGACTTTCGTCTCAAGACTGGTCTTAGCACCGGTCTTAGGGCAAGATTAGTCTCTTAAAAGACTTTTCCGCAATCCGGCCGCGCGAAAGTTGGGGCAAGAGACTGAGACTGAGACTTGCCCCAACTTTCGCGCGGCCAGTTTGCGGGAAAATCGTTTTGAAGCTCTTCTTTCGAACAGGAACGCTTGCTACGCAGGCTAAAAAAACTTACAAAGAACAATTTCTCAAAAAAGTGGCTTATCCTTGTTCATCATGCAAAATGGATGAACCAGTTGACCTAAATGATGATAAGCAGACGTGGCTAAATTCGAGTTAGCTGAGGTAGCGAGAAGCAGACTTAAAGGCAAATGTTTTTGCTCAAGTTGCTCCCACAGAAAAACATCCTTTTAACAACAATAAAAGCAAGGTGACACACGCTAACACCAACCCGGTGTGGCCAACACAGCACGCATGCGCACAACCATTTCACCCGGTCAATTAGCAGCCATAGACAGCTGTTTTGGCCTTTTGGGCCTCATCAGCATGGCGTAGCTAACATACCAGGCGGGTGTGTTTAGCACCCTTTTAAGTGGCAGCTTCACATGCCAAACATGTGGTAAGCTGGGTTGGGAACAGCAAAACTGTGTTGGCCACACCAGGTTAGGGTTAGCGTGTGTCACCTTGCTTTTATTGCGATCCTTTTAACGACGCTTGGTAATTTTTGTAAAGAGGAATTACTATCGCTTCAGCAGCTTTTACAGACGTCTTGATTAAAAATTACACGCATACTCGTAGGAGGCTATTGTTTGCTTCAAATTTCCGCGAAATCGTAATTTCCGGTCCAAACATGATCTTAATAGACAACGATTAATTTTGCATGATTTTTCATTGGCTATCAAGGCTTCTTTGTGTATGCGCTACAAATTACTTGAAGGGTGACTATCAGATTCACAAACACGTTTTTCTTTTTTGCCAGTTCAAAGGATCGGTTGTTTCAGAGATACTTCGCGCAGAGCAATTCCGCAGCTGGACCAGAAGAGTCGGCTATTGCGAGGAAACTACAAGCGACGGATAGACGCTATTGCAAAATGCGCTGCCGAAGCCATCAAGCGCGGTTACCGAGTCATAGGAATCCAGGATGGTGGCTGGTGTGCATCGGGACCGCGGGCTCAATTCACCTTTGGAAAGTACGGGCGATCCAACAGGTGCAGGAATGGCAAAGGTGGAGGCTGGGCAAATGATGTCTATCGTGTTGTAGGTGTGTATGGTGGATGGAAAAAGCTTCTGGGATGAACTGCGGTTGATGTACCTTAAGAGTGTCTTCTTCTTTTTCGGGTTTGCCGCCTTTGAAATAATTTGTCTTTCAACATCAGATTATGTTGTCTACATTCGCAAGAAGTTGATTTCGTTCATGCTAAATAGCTTACAGAGCATCTTTACAGCCCTTACAGGCAAAACTTTACAGAGCGTTACAGAGATTACAGGCAAAGCTTCTTAGACTCGTTTATGTGTTAAAACCGCTGATAACTGTAATTAATAATTGCAGTTTATTTTACCTGGTATAATTTATACGTAGATTTGTGTAATTAGTTGGATTTTAGTTATTTATGAAATGTGGTTTCTTATTTTAAGAAATGTTGTACTCTGTTCAAAGCTTCAAGTATCTCATACAATTGTAATGTAATTTGGAAATAGACCTTATTCACGATAGCCGCCATGTTGGATTTGCTAGTATCATGCAAATTAGCTACACACTTCTGAGGGGGCAAACAACACAAGTTTGAGAGGTTATAACGAACATCTTAGCCACAAAAATGATTTGTTTCTTGTTCATTGAATGTTTATCACCTAAGTAGTAAAATAGAATGCTTACACAAGTTACTTCGATTTTTTTTACTGAAAAATTAGAAGATAACGAAGTAGAAAGTCAAAATGTCGGAGGCAATCAAAAGATGTAAAATTATTATAAAAGGTACTTAATTCTAAATTTGCGTTTATTCCAATGTTTGCATGACAATTTAAAAACCAACATGGCGGCTATCGTGAATAAGGGCTGTTGACTAAATAATAAATTATTAAATTTGTTGGTTTCATTCCAGGTAAATGTGGACGTCGTACTAGGGGAGGATACTGCTGTGTACCGTTCACGTATCGCGGGCGCCGTTACAATGGTTGCGCAAGAAATCGCCGTGGAAGACGATGGTGCGCCATTACTCCGAACTACAGGAAAAACAAACTATGGGGGTACTGCAGGGGAGGAACACGACGTAAGCATGCGATTTCCTTGTTGGTAATTTTTTTTTCTTGTTTCCCGTATGTCCTGGCATTCTTTCGTTAAAATAAATACTTATCTTTCCTTTTTCAGCGAAATTCATAAGAGTAACTCCTGGAGCTATGAGTAAGTACTTTATTAGAGTTAATTCTTCATCTTCCGTTCCGTAGA
>NC_090883.1:2646127-2648627 GCF_036669925.1 Montipora capricornis
AGTACGTTCCAACCTTTGAATAACTGGGGCCTGGTATTTACTGTCTAATGTCGCTGTCCTGTAACTGATGACAGTTATGAACGTTACTTAGGCAACAACGAAATGAAAGCCTCAAAAAAATCCAAGCTACAACGGGAGTCGAACTCATGAGCCCTTGAAAATACCAGTGCAGTGTTGCATCAATTAACTCGCTTAGAAAGTTTTTCAGGGGCTTTAGCAATTTCTTTTATAGGAAACAGGGTGATCGTGGCAGTTACAGATTCAATTTAGGCGATTGCGTTATGAAACCTGGAAATTTCAAGACTTCAACGGGGTTCAAGCTTCCGCAGAAGTCCTGAATTTTTCAGACTTCATAATGTAATTTCATAAATTGCACTCATAACTGCGACAATCATCCCAAACGTCATTTCATTGCCTTAGCTCATGAAAACGATTTACCTCGTATACCTCAGTTAAATTGCTATCACTGCAGCTTTTGTTCCTTTCCGCTGATTATATTATATTTATTTATTTATTTATTTATTTATTTTATCGTTTTATTTCTTTCACTTGTAGCGAATTACACGCGATAAATATCGAGATATGCTTGCCCGGCTCGACAGTCGTCGTAATCAAGGCTTCAACAGAAGTGAGGAAGACTGGGAACAAGTCACGGATACCAGTACTGAGCCATCCAATCAAACAGAACCGGAAGATGAAACTACTTTCCACAAGCCCCACGAAGCATTTGAGGGGCCGCCAGTCAACAGTACCGCGGAAAACTGGGAGCAAGGCAAACAGACGTCTCAAAGCAGCAATGAGTTACAGTCAGAATATCAGGGAAGCCTTGTTCAGCCCCAGGAATCAGATGGTCCGCGGTCAAATAGTACCGAGGATGATATGGAACGAAACATCAACTCCACTGTGACTGACGTTCCTAATCAAATCAATGGAATGGAATTGAAAAGTGACGTCAGTGCTAATAGTTTCCAGGAATCTAAAAGTCAGTGGTCAAGCGGCACTGAGGAGGACCTGGGACGAAACGTGAATTCCACGTTGACCGATATTCCTGAAAAAGTCAGTCCACCAGAACCGGAAAGTGACGTCAGTGCTGCTAGTTCCCAGAAACATAAAAGTCAGCGGCCAAACAGTACCGTGGAGGATCTGGGACGAAACATCGACTCCACTGTGACTGAATTGGAAAATGACGTCACTGTTTCCATTCCTCACGAATCCGAAGGACCACAGTTGAACAGCGCCGAGGTAGACATGGGTCCAGAAATCAGCAACACGACTTCGGCCGACGTTCCCGAAAAAGGCAATGAAACAGAATCAGTCGATATCGCTTCTCCAACAACAAATCCTCCTAAAATGGTTGATCAACGCGCCGACTTGCGACCGAAGAGAAACGGTACTATGAAGGAATTTACGCATCGGCGAATGAATGGAACAGATTTTGAAGACATCTCCAATCTTGCCAGAATACACGAAATGCATGGTCAGGGACCCAACGGTACCGTGGAAGACTGGGGACGAAACGGCACGACCATGAATCACTTATTTGATCAGCGCAACGGTACAGAATTGGAGAACATCGTTTAGGTGAACGACACCACGGAAATAAATGTTCGAAATTATTTGGACATGCATCTTGTCAGGATGGATGTCTGCACTGAAATAAAGTCACTTTGATCGTGCTTTGGGAAAGTGCAAGCTTCAAAAATCTCAGTCTTCGCAAGATGAAGTCTAGGAAAGCTTTTGGTGTCGATAAATCATAAGTTTCGGCAGAGAAATGGGTCGTTTATATTACTACTATTGTATTAGAAGTTATAGCAGGATAGAATAAAATTAACTGAGATTCAGTTGAAAAAGGTGTCCTTTTCATGTTTTTATTTAAAGGAAAGATGGAAGAAAGACCTAAGCACAGTTGCTTTATCATGAAATTACCTCCCTCTTACCACAGTGCTTAGAAGCTATACCAAGCGCACAAACAATTTTATTAGGATAAAATTGCTAGTTGTGATATCACCTTGTGCAAACGACTTACCACGAGTGATTTTAAAGGCACCGATTACGACAACCTCGTTCCTAGGGTCTCTCATCTTAACGCCTGGGGCGAGCGAGGAGAGACCCTTGTAGGGTCTGGTCACATGTCTCCCAGAATCTGGGAGATGACAATTTATCCAATGAAGGGAGGGGCGGCTTAGTAAGAATTTTGTCTATACTGAGACTACGGGAGTGCGGAATGTGTTGTCACCAAAACAAACTAAGTTTCACGTGCTACGGTATGTGAACATATGTTCTTCTGCGGCTATGTCCGGCGATAATAGTTTGCAAACGCCGAAGAAAACACATACATCGTCTGTCATAAGTTGCTGTAGATTGTGCGGTTCAGTCAAAGTCGTTTTACATTGTAAAAATATGTTCAAGAAGAACACTGAAGAATTGCTCGCCTTAGCCGATAACTTGTTTAACTTTTAGATTAACGTTAGAATAAACACTATGCGAAATTGCAGCCTGA
>NC_090883.1:2656127-2661127 GCF_036669925.1 Montipora capricornis
CATCCAATTCAGACAAGATTCATCAGCAAACGTCTCTGAAAGAGATGCGTTACAGAAACAGAAGATGAAGATTTACGCAGACCACAAGACAAGTGCCCGAGAGACACAAATCACTCCAGGAAACATTGTGCTTATGAGACAACCCAAACAGAATAAACTGAGCACACCGTACAATCCAAAACCTTTTGTTGTGGAAGAGAAGAAAGGTTCAATGGTTGCAGTGCGAAATGGATCTCAGACTATCCCAAGAAATTCGTCACAGTTTAAAGTTGTTCCTAAACATCTCATGAATGGTCAACACGAATCTGGAAGAAAAGGTGTTTCAGATACACCTGTGGTGCAACCAAAACTAGCAGAAGCTAAAGAGAACATTCCTTTGAGGCGTTCACAAAGGCAGATCAGACCTGCCGTCAGATTCTCTGATTATGTGCAAACACTCTACTTGAAAAAGTTTAAAGAAAACTAGTTCACTCTGCCTAAATATATCTCAGCCGAACATGTTTTTGTTTTGTTAAGCATGCTACACTGTTGAGTGTTGAAGTAAGCTTGTTTCCATCCCAAGAAGAGGAGGGATGTAATGTCGTTAATCAGTCATAATTATGCGCATGTATTAGAAAACACGTGAGCGAGTAATATCACTGGAACACAAGCATGGTGTTGTGTTTACTTCCAGTTGGCTCGACACCACAGGAACTTCAGCACTGTCGTTGCCGGCAGCCAACTCTCAAGCTCTTTCAAAAACTGGCGTTTATATATGTTCTTGCTTAGCTATGATTGCTCAAAGAGCTTGACAAATTATACAAACGTGATCCTAACACTCTCACCAACCAAGGCGGAAAAGCTTGTGGTATATACTTGCGGTACATACTTCAGCCCAGCTAAAAATTCGAGTTAAATTGTTGGCTAAACTGATAGCAACGGAAACCACAGTTTCCGCGATCCTTGATACTAACCCGCGCGGGCTAACCGCGGAAAACTAACAATACATATCATTATCATACTGAAATAACATGCTTGGATACAAGTGCATGCAAGGGCAACCGATTCAAAAAGCACTCTAGTCTTGATGTGCGCACGCACTTTAAACCGACAGAGAAGTTAGAAGTTACGAGCAAGCACTAGATGAAACTGGTCTAGTAAAACTATCGGAGAGGCGCCAGATGATTACATGTAAACTATTTAAGGAAGCATGCAGACCAGGACACAAACTGAACAAATTTTTGCCTACCAAAAACGTTTGTCATTACAATTTAAGGAAAACAAGAACATTTAGTAACACCAAGTTCTTAACTAAAAGAACACAATTAAGTTTTATTAATAACAATGCAAGGAAAGCCGGCACCGTTTTATAGTTTTAATTATGGATACTTAGTTACACAATTATATGTAATTTATATTAACTAGTTTTTTTTTTTTTATATATATACATACATCCTTATATTACATATTTTAATATATAATTTTTCTCTAGTTTTTCATATATATTTTTACATATTTACATATATTGTTACGAATATCATAATTCAGCCTGTGCATGGCTGCCATGATTTTGAATAAAACCATATAACCGTCCGTCCGTCCGTCCGTCCGTCCATCCATCCATCCATCCATCCATCCATCCATCTATTTACAACACACGCTTTAACTCCTGCCACCCTCCAGGTGTCAGGAAAGGCTTCATCGAAGCCGAAGCCCTAAGGCTTCTTAGAACTGACTCTTCAAAAGCGAAATTTGAAGAACACATCGCATTATTCAAACAAAGATTACGCCACAGAGGTTATCCACATAACCTTTTGAACATGACTCTATGTGAAGTCAATTTTAGCGAAAGAATGTCGGCTCTACAAAATAAACAAAAAACGCGCAAAAGAATTTTCCCGTTTGTTACAGAATACCGCCCATCAATGCCTGATCTTAAACATATTCTTATGAATAAATGGCATCTTATACAAAACCAGCCTTCACTAAGAAAAATATTTAAAAACCTTCCCCTTATTTCATGTAGAAAAGGGAGGTCTTTGAAAGATGTACTCGTCAGAGCAAAGCTCTGAGGTCTTTGAATTTCCTATCTTGACCAACAGGAGTCGTGTTTGGCCTGTCTAAACCTTGAAACGCAACTTGCACTTTAAAAAAAACAGCCTTTGGATAAAATTCGAAGCTCAAAATTTTGCCAGTTAGGTGTCAAGCACGCTTTCAAAGTCTGAAGGAAAAGGGGAAGTGAACTTTTTATTTTAGTTAACATTTCAACATCGTGGGTGGCACATCATATAAAACAGGCTGTACCTACATTCAATTTTACAAAGATAAGAAAGGTCGTGTGGATTACATATGGTATCATATATGTAATATTGTAACCTTTTAACATTAGCGTCTTACCCAGGCTCTTTCCTTGCTGCTTAGTGGCGGAGGGAAGAGTTAGGGTACAAGGTACATGTAAGTTGGCTATATGTATGTAACATAGACGCATGTACGCAAATGCGCGCGCGTGCCTATTTTATTTAGTTGCTGCAGTGTTCAATAATTTGCAGCAACTATAGTTTTTATCTATTTGCAGCAAGTTCTGTTAATTTTGAAGAAACTATTTTAATTCGCGTTCTTGCCTTTTCTTTAATTTGTTGCCACTTTTTAAAATTTGTTGCAATACCGTTTACTTTGCAGCATGCCCCCTTATGAGCCACTGTAGTTGTCTTCAAGGCAGAGAAAAGTTTAAAATAATCTTTTTAGGAAATAAAAGAAAGCCTAGAAGAGATCATATTCAGCCAAAATGAAACATACATGGATAAGATTGAGGTAGATTGAAAAGGATGCCCAACTAATTACCTTGCGCCGTGTTTAACAACACATAAAAAATGGAACTTAACAATACATAGTATCATAGTTTGATGTGCACCCAGGTCCACTGAACACCTCTCTTATTGAACTGGTGAATTCAATTATTCCAGATTTTCTCTTGGGATGCTTACTTTCCTGTCACACTTACTTTCAATTATGCTGAGAAATTCTGGGAAAAAAGGCAGAACCAGTTCCCAAACTCTGTCTGAAGGAGGTTGGCCAATCACAGAATCTGCATCATGAGAGAACTTGGTTGTGATGACTAACATATCCTCTCTTAACACTGCGAACTCATCTAAAAATGGATCATACCTATTTGGAATATATTCCACTAACAACTGAGTCCGAGACAAGGAGTTTGAAAAAGAATTATCAAGTGAAGTGCTGTTGGATTCTTCCTCAATAACTTGTAATTGCAGTTCTACTTTCTGAAATATTTTCAGCGCCTTGGCAAGACATTGCCTCAAAAATTGAAACCACAGAACTAAACACCAGTCAAAAGAACAAATTTCTGGATCCAGATTTCTTAGCGTCCAGTGAAATATATCAGGGAGTGTATAACACTGACCCCACACATTAATCGATCTCATCAGGAATGAGGGGAAAACGCCCTTCCTTAAGATGTCTCTTATGTAAGATATAATCTCTGTGCAACATTTCACAATGTCAGGAGGTCCTGTGCACAGTTTGTCAAATTCATGGTAAAGTACCGCAGTTTTAAACACGTAGGATGACAAGTTAATGGCCCCTCCTACTTGGTTGATATGCGTGCCACGTGTTAAAAGATATTTCAGTACTTTGTAGCATGCTTTATGGATTGGGTGCAGATGGTTCACAAGGAAAACCTCCGTGGGAGCATGCGAAATATGAAGATAGGGTGCATTTGGTGACTGGCCAGATACTTTGCACACCAGATGAAACTTTGGGTTTTCTATTATTCCAGTTATGTGCCTAGGGAACCCATGAAGGTCGCTTAGAAGAGAAAAGTCCTCCACAGAAACCGCTGGCATAATATCAACATCAATTTTCAGTAAAGAAGAGGATGTCTCAAATGGCATATCTCCTTCACAAAGTCCATTGTATACTTCAGATCCATTGTACTCAACCTTGAACCTACGCCACTCCAGTCTTAGGGTTAGAAACTGTGAATCCTTTATGACCAGGATACCATGTGGTGTCACAATTTTCTTCATTGACAGTGATTTTGTAATCTCCTTGAGAGCGCTCTCGTACTCTGCACGAAGCCCTTGGTGGTGGATGCAGCAAACGCCCTCGTAGAGCTCTCTGGTCATGTCCGACATGGAATCATCATGACTATTGAGGAAAGCCACCATGTAGCCTGGCTGACACCCTTCGGTACCCTCTATCCGTACAGTTTCCCTCCAAGAAAGAAAATCAAAACATGCCATGAAGTCAAACTCATTTGGACAAGCAATCTTAGTTCCCTCTGGAAAACTGCCAATACTTAGGACTTCCTTAACTGTAAGGTGTGACTTAAGTCTCCCTATGTAATCCACCACGTGCTGCACAATCAGATTTGTTGCTCTGTAGATGTGATTGATGGTTACAGGGTCGAAACACAGGTCACATTTATTCTTTTCAACATGTTCCAGAAATTTTGCGAGTGTCATTTCTTGCGTATTCCAAGATACAACATCAAAACTCTACCGCAAACTGGAATGAAAATTGACACTGATAAGTAATAAGACTGGAACATTTCCTCCCCACAACTATGATTTTCAGGTAACAAACCATTAATTAACAATTAGACCCGTAGCCCGCAAGGGCATGAGGCGAAGCCGAATGGGCTATTGACCCGTTGGCCCTCAAAATGCAGGATTTGCATTGGTCCACCGGTTGGGTGATACTAATAGACATTTACCGAATGAATAGACCTTTCTTTTCTCCTTGCATTATATAGGGTGTTTGTCAGTTAAAGAAAAGGTTAAACTTACATTGAAAGTAATTGAGAAGAAGTCATTTAGGTCACAGTCCAGAATCTTCACCGAAACTTAAGAGGAAGGGTTGGAGGTTGAATTTAAGGTGGCTCAAACCAGTTTCAACACTTTTTAAGAGAGACTGTCTTTAGAAGGATTGGCACTACAACAATGTACCACACAACAGCAATGTTATGGTACCATAGAGCGGTTTTCAATTGAGTGTCGAAA
>NC_090883.1:2668627-2673627 GCF_036669925.1 Montipora capricornis
AACATCACAAAATTCCGTATCATATAGTTTGGTGGAAACGACGGGGCGCGAGGCACTCTGTGTCCTGTCTTTTCCACCAAGCCATAACATATCATCATCTGCATTCACGAAGTTACACGCACGATTCACCCTAAAAATTTCATTGCGTCGTACGCATTTGCTATACCACATCAAAATTTTTTAAGGACATCAAACCGAAGAGGGGGGTTCTTTAAGTAATTCTGGGATGTAAAAAAACAGCCTTACCTTCCTGTATAGTGGTAGTTAAAACCACCTTGTAAATATCACGCGAAGTTCGTCAGACATCGACCAGCATGAAGTAGGAGTGGAAATCACGTTCGTGTCATATGCTAGTTATACTGTCTATATGGAAGTCACGTGGTACCCTGAATTCTACTCTGTCTAAGGGCCTATTTACATGGAGGGATGATGCCCTGGCTGACCGAGTTACCCAGCAAGGAGGGTTAATTAAAACATTGCCTGCCTTTACATGAAACTCACCAAAGCGGGATGGCTAGTGGGCTATCTTTTGAGTACAATAAGGTGCAATATTTTGAAAATATCCCTTCCCCTCCCCTTCCCCCCCCCCCCCCATATATTGACACAGTATTGAACCTCAGATCTGAAAGTATTTCATGAAGTGGACGGATGATTTTTCTTTGAGAATTGCAATCTTTAAAGGTAAGGAGAATTTTCTACGTTATTTCTAGATCTTACTTGGTTCTTGTGTGTTCCACTATAATCATTATTGCATAGACCGAATACTGCAATCACCCTGTTTCTTGCGAGCCATCAGTTGTCCCAAAACATTGTGAATCAAACAAGTGTGTTCCATTGGCCATTGTGCCAAACATTTTGTGAATCGAACCAGTGTGTTCAAGCGGCCATTGTGCTAAGCATTTATCAACCGAATTAGTGTGTTCATTTGGCATTGAGTAAATACTCGCCATTAGGAAGCACTGTTTGGGAATTCCAACGCCATTCCTCCCTATGTAGAAATCAAAAACGTGAAAAAAAAAAAACATTACGAAAAAGCCTTAAACAACCAATACAGAAAGAAATCAAGTATAACCAAAAGGACCGAGGACGCGTGATAACCTTTCCGATTTGAGTTCTATCTCGGGTTCTTTCACATGAAGAGCGCACACCTAGCTTGGCCGTGCGCCACGGAGACAAGCAATTACAAATACTGTTGTTTGCGGTGTGTTTGAGGTATCTTTGATCCAAAGGAGAAAACATTTGCTTTTCTAGCTCATTCTTGGAGTGTATGAGGCATGCATTTGATGGAAGGGTTAGATGGAAGTTGCAGGCCGCAAACGGTAGTGATTTTACAATCATTTAAATTTAGGACAAGACGCCTGGGGGCGTATACACGGATGTACTATTCGGGATGTACTGATTGTGTCAAAGGAAATGATGTAACAGTTTCATGTTAAAGGCTAATGCTTGTAATTGACATTATCATCAGACAAGCGATATGACAAGAAAAAGTTTTGAGCGGACGATGACAATAATAATTGTTGTTTATGGCAGCAAGATAGTAAAATGCGCGAACTCACTCAGGATAAGTGGGCCCCCTCTAAAGAGTTTGTTTAACTCTAGCTATCTTGGCAGTCAAATCTTTTGTTAGCCCCCTCGTAGTTGTAATTCACTGTAACTGGGCAATTTGTTTTGACAGTTTGCGCATCCCACGGATACGCCCTTACGGGCGTCTTGTTTATGAAATAAGTGCAATTTCTCGAACGAAGTCGTTGGTTCCCTGATTGTTCAAAGCACATTGCTTTGACGATTAGCAATTATAACGTTGTCAGATTTCAATACCGGGTCACACCGCTGATCACAAATGTGGTAAGTGGCTCAGAAAGTGATCGGCCTTGCTTTCTAAGGGGAAGGAGGTTAGTGAGGTAGTTCACTACCCACCGGTGGAGGAAAAAGAGTTGCTGCGAATTAATAGTATCTTTGAGGCTTTGATACTCCTGGTTCTTTATGGAAAGCCGAAATGCTTAGCTGTGATGTTGCCAAGTCAAATGAAGTCGTATAATTTCGATAAAAAACGCATGAAACCAGCGATTAACTATTCAAACTGACTCCATCATCAAGGTAAAGCATGATAAAGATCTCAGACTAGCACTTAAGGTAATTCCCTTGAAATTGTTCTACTATCAAACTTTTTTGGAAACGTGGCATAATTAACATTCATGATATGAACATTAAAAAAATGCAATAAAAAAATGGGGTCACCGTGCTTGTTTACGCGTCAGCAGCTCTCAAAATGGGGTATTTTTACTGTTTTCGCGTTAAAAATTCGAATCACCTTCATACAGAATTAAGTCTTGGTTACTTCAAAGACACAAAATTCTATTTTGAAAATAAAGCTTCTTTTATTTACATAAGCAGTAATGCTTCATTTACGCCGACTTTGATTCCCTAGTTGTGGGAATAGTGAACTTTTTGGGACAGTTCCGTGGTTAGCTTGAAGTCCTCGCCTTGCGTAAATTACACCCAGTACGGAACTGTTTTCCAAAAATATTCATGTTCTACTATCAAACATTTTTTCCTCTTCAAATATGTTCTTTATTAGACTGTTCTTAGCAAATACCTGAAAAAAAAATCGGGGGTCACCGTGCTCGTTTGAGAGAAAAGGAGCATTTATTTCGCTATCGGGTTTAGTTTGAGCGAAATCTCTTACGTTTTCTATGCGCACGTGCTCATGTGCGCGCGCTAATTACGCGAAAATCGTGCGCAGTAGGGATGCGCAATGCAATACTAAGGAATTACCTCAACGTCCAATCGTCAGTGAAAAACAGCGTTCTTTCAAATTGCTATTCCACTCTTATTGTTCAAATATGTATGTTTCTTGTCATTTTTTTTGTTCGCTTTGGCCCTGACCATGCACAAACCACACTTTTTTTCTAAAAGACAGCCCATCAATAGTTTCGATTAATTTATTCAAAACTTAATTGTGAACCGAAGACAAAAGATTGTGCATGGTCACAGTCAAGTTAGCATGAAGTGTGGCAGTACTGTTTTTCGCAGTTTCATAACCAACTATGTTGAAATTTAGGGTGTGTTTCTTTGGGAAAACCAAATCCGGATTCTTGTATCCAAAATAGGATCTTGCGTTTCTTTACTAAAATCCGAAAATGGATTATTGATCCGAATTATTCTCTCTCCGAGTGGATTCATTAGATCATATCTGAATCCGGATTTTCAGGATTTATGATCCGCACGTTTCTTTGGGAGACGGATCCGAAAAACTACGTTTGGCCAGCGGTAGTCCTGTGAAAGTAAACATTCGCGCCATTTGCGCGACTCAAGGCGGGCAATCAGGGTGAGTTTTCAATGCCATTTTTCCGTTCAGTGTACCCGAAATTTACAGAAAGTTGTAAATTTTTCACAGAACGTCAATTTGATACAAATTAGAGTAATCCTAACAGGCTGAAAGTGGGCCGTCACGCCAGAAAAACCCGTTTTCTTTCGGAATGAAGTATCCTTGTGATCTGAGATCATAAATTTAATCTTGGATTCTCCCAAAGAAACGCACCCCAAAAATTTCTACGTTAGCTGACGTCGCATAATTATTTATCTTAGTGTGCTTTGAAAATGAAGCCAGTATATGACTCCGTAAGCTCGGTTTTTTTCACTAGTTTTTGAAGAAAATCTTACATTTGAAAAATCAAAATACTCAAGACGTTGTTGCTCAAGTGACGAAAATCATTGGTACTGAAAATGTTATTGCTTTGTGATCAAAATGGAGCATTTGTTTTCGACAGTTGAAACTCAATACTGTATGCATGTTAAATCAATACTGTGTTTGCATAAATTAACGGCTTGAAAAGCTTTAGTTCACAAATGAATTTTGTTTCTTCTGAGGGCCGGATTCTTGTTTGAAGTGTCCATGACCTTGGGTAGTCTTTCATACAAGTAATGATGTTAGAGTCTTTGTGTTGGACTACAAGAAGGCCTTTGATCTTATAGACCATTCCCTACTTATGATTAAGCTTTCTGATTACGATATTAATCCTTATATTATCAATTGGATAGGCGACTTTCTAAGTAATCGTTTTCAAAGAGTTAAATTAGCTGAAGATTGTTTCTCGGAATGGCAATCTGTACCCGCCGGGGTTCCCCAGGGGACAAAGCTCGGCCCCTGGCTTTTTATTGCTATGATCGACGATCTTGTAGTGCCCTCTGCGAATGGTACGGTTAAGTATGTCGACGACACAACGGTTTATGAAGTGGTCGACAGCAGAGAGGTCAGCCAGGCACAGAATGCCATTAATGAGATAACACAGTGGTCCGAGATCAATAAGTTTCAATTACATCCTAAGAAATACAAAGAGCTTAGAATTTCCTTTTCACGTTCTCCGGCGATTCGCGAGCTAGTATCAATTAACGAAACCGCTATTATTGATCTTGTTAAGTCTGTGAAAGTACTAGGTGTGATTATTCAGGATAATTTGAAATGGAATCAGCATGTAAATGCTTCCGTTAAAAAAGCGGCAAAGAGATACCAAAGCGCCGTGTATACCAAAGTACACGGTCGCGATGTACTTAAAAATGTAGTTTCGAGTGATGTTTTTTGCATTGCCGTTGTGTAGTCATTGCAAAGCAGCTGTTCGATAATTGACCAATTCTCTCTTTCTTCTCTTTAAAGCTTAAGCTTCGTTCACTTACTTGAGCTCAGTTCTACAATTAGATTTCTGCCTTACAAAGTTCACTGTCACTCTCTTCTAAAGCCCGGTTTACACGACAAACATTTTGGGCACGGCATCCCTACAATTTGGCACCCGTGCCTAAAATTTTAGTCACGGCTCCCTCAGTTTTTATCGTGTAAATGGAAATTTTATGGGCACGTGTGCCCAAAAATTTAGGGGTGCCGGGACCTTGTGAATAGGTGGTCCGGTGCCTGTTTTTCAGGATTGCCGTGCCTATATTTTCTGGTCGAAGCTGCCAACATCTTGATGACCAAACCCAGAGTCCCTGGGAATGAGATTGTT
>NC_090883.1:2678627-2713627 GCF_036669925.1 Montipora capricornis
AGGAAGAAACACCTCAAAAAGAAGAACTTGCGCTGTCAAAATAAATTGAAAGCACCATTATCTACGTAAGAGGCAGCGATAAATAAATGATAAATATCCTAAGGAAATAATTACGTGATTATATTGGTTGTTGACGGCGGGCCTACAGGCTGATTAAGAAAATCAGATTCCAGTTGTTTACCTTTTATGTTCTTGAAAGGTCAATGAGTTAATGGCTTAAATGTACAATACGGTGACATAAAATAAAATAAAATTGACAGGTCCTTCGACAAACTAGTATCATGGCTATAAATGACAGATACCATTTTACAGCCCTATAACTCATTGAACTGGCGTAATGAACAGAACCCGCTATCTTCGTTGCGTAAATCACACTTTTTCCTGACGCTAAATGCCATCTGGTTAGCATTAACAAGAGAAAGTAGCGAGGTTTGTATCAGAACACGATCATAGCCATTTATACATAGGGGAATCTTCGTTTACATCTCTGAAAATTTGAACCCGATACACCAGATGATGATGCTTTGCCGCCTTCACGACCCAACAATTTATCGGGTGTTGATGGCTAACAACCTTGCTCGTTATCAAAGCTAAAACGCTTAAAACTGGAGATTTCACTCAGTTTAAGAAGTTCTTTTACCATTTGAAGTCATGATCGTGTGTTAATGAAAATGTCAACAATGAAGTCAGCAAAGATTCCCTTATTGAGCCAGGTAAAAGCCTTCACGAGTTTGTGAAATGGCATATGATCCATTTACGGGACCCCATGATAACGCGGAATATGTGTACCAAATGTTAAATGATTTTAAAAAAGAAAAATTCTCATTATATGCCGTGTCTGGCCTTAAAAAACAGTAGGCAATCACCATAGTGTGCATTACTAACATCTGCGACAGTCTTAAGTCAATAAAAAAGGAAAGGCATTGGTTAATCTCGTCTCCTATCTCTCATGTAATCCAACAGCCTAGTATAATCTGAAATTTACGTTGAACTTCTCATTGTGATTTACAGATTACGGCATCGTCGCCATGTTGGCGGACGAAAAGAGATAGATATCACTTTTGTGCATTTCATAGTTATGTCTCCATAGGTTAGTTACAAACCACCTCGGCGTGCATCAAATTCCATATAATTACGAAACTCTGCAAGTCATGCCACATGCAATTCTACAAACGCATGCATCAACCCACCGATCGCCAGCATCACTTTGCATTCATATGCCAGGCAACTGAGAAAAAACTGTAAAACAGCGCATTAACATAGTCAATTGTCGGCAACTCAAAATTATTCTGTCAGCGTGACAACCGAGATATCTCGGTCAAGAAATTCACCAATTTCATCAAGTCTTCTTTTGCCCTGATGAGGGATTCGACGTCGAGCGGTGGGCGAACTTGGGCAAGCACAAGCCAAACCTAGTCTCAATGCCAGCAAACGAGGCCACGGCCAGTCTCATGCCGCCAATGTGGTCAGGATGGAGCGAGATGTCAGGGTTGATTGATTTTCTTTCACTCCAAGCTTCGTGAAGAAATGCTCTGTTGAAGAATGAAAAGTAAACTTTGTTCGGCACTACCTTTTAAAAGGTTACAACAGGAACACTACAGGAAGAGGCGGAGAAGGACGACCCTGCTATGGAGTGAAATCCCCCTCCCCCCTCCCTCCGTCGCTTCCTGCTACAAAAACCAAATTTAAGCCATGCCACGGAATTTGACATCAGTGGAGAGCCAAGAACAACAACGAACTGCTTTCTATTGTCACAGATGGACGTACATATTAACGTTTTCCGCGCCTCCTCTTGAAAACAATTACAGATTGCTCTGCCTTTTAAAAAAAACTGACCTAATGTCTTTTTCTCGCATTCATAGGGATTCAAATGAATAAAGGAAAAAAGATCTTCCCAGTTTTGACCAAATAACAGCAAATTTCCCGTTACAATCAATGCACTCTTTAAGATCTGAGCATTTCAAAAACTCTCTGTGTGCGCAAGGGAGCTGACAAGGCCAAAAGGGTGTCTGGATGCAGCTCATAAATCGTTTGAGCAATGAGCATCAATAACTCACCCTTTCCCACTGAAATCCACTTTGAAAATTCTTTGAAGGATTTCGTACGTGAGTAACGTGACTCCAAACTGAGGCGAAGATCTAAACACACGAGCTGAAAAGGAAAAAAAAAACAACAAAGCAATCTTGGTCAAGCTTTCTAAGGAAACTGGCACTTCGCCGGTGTAAATTTACACACTGAGATCAAACGAGAGATCAGGAGTCAACATGTTAAGCTGTGACTATCAGTCCATATTATAATCCATACACTTCTCCACCTCATGTATGTATGAAAGATAGACCACCACAAGTAAAAAATATATTTTGCTTATTTTTAAAGATCTTTCAAAATGATGACGAATGCTGTTTTCTATTTTGGAATACCTTCTTTCGTTTCAGAGATATTCAAGCCTTTCTGAAAAACTGATGATGTGACAAAAATTGCAAATGCAAGAAATGAATCACAAAATTGAGAATATCTCCGAAAATAATAATAAAGTATTCTCGTTTGTCTCACGATGTGGTTACTTGTGATGTAGATCTCTGCATACAGCTTGTCTTTATCAGGCGATGAGGTCGACTGGTTACGCGTCACCTTTTTAAGCAGGATGCTCCGCTGATAGTAGTTGGTTTTCAGCAGCTGTGATTGGTGCATTTCGACCCTCGCTGTTTGGGTGTGTTATCTGACGTACATTACTGGTGCCAAGTTTGAATATCATTACTCCAATATTTTCGCAGATTCACTACTTGCACAATCCCATAATACACTTCTTTTACCCCCCAAAAATTTTGCATAATCATTGTTTTCAAGTACTCCTGGGACATGAAGATGTCCTGAGGGAAATCAAAAACAATGCTTATGCAAATTTCTGGGGGGTTAAAGAGGTGCATTATGGGATTTGTGCAAGTAGTGAATATTCTCAATTTTGTGATTCACTACGTACAGTCATTTGCAATGTTTGTGACGTCATCATTTTCTTAACAAAAACTTGAATATCTCTGGAACGAAAGAAGGTATTCCAAAGCCGAAAACACCACTCTTCATCATTTTGAAAGGTCTTTTTTCATTTCAAAGGAACTTTAACGGTTTCAAGCAATGAGATGCTATCACCTCAAGAAAACATTTCCGCTAAATAATTCTTTGCACTTGTTTAAAAGTAAACATTTTGTTCGATAAACTCTATTCTTCAAAGTCACTGCCAAAAAATGGAAAAACTACTTATAATTTGATCTACGACCACACAAGAAAGAGAAAAGGGTTGGGTTGACGTCACAGACTGCTTTGCATGCAAGGCAATTTGTGACGTCAACCTGCTATCGAACCCATTCCCCTTCATTGCTCGGTCGTACATCAAACTATGAACACTTTTTCCGTCTTTTGAAGGGATAGAAAAGTGAGTTTTCAATAATAATGTGAGAACAACAAGATAAATTTCGGACAATTTCGGAGAACAACTTAAGTGGAAAAGTTTGTTGAGGTGCTAGGCATTTCAATTTTGATTTACAAGCAACAGAATTAGCGTAGGCGTTATTTGCTTAAGTTAACGTTGTCGTAACTGTTCATATCTACATATAGACCGAATGCATTAATGGCGGCCAAAAAAACATTCTTTTGCTTATGTGCTAATTAGACTCACTAGCCTCGTTTGCATGAACAAAATACAAAAGAAAAGTTGCTTGTGAGCGAGGCTGGTGAGTCTAATTAGCACATAAATAAAAGAATACATTTTTGGCCACCATTTATGAAGTCGGTCTATGGGGTTTGCTTTTTGGGGACACTTTGCATCGGTGTCCATCTCATACTCATTTAAGGCTCTGAGATGGAGCCAACTATTTATCGCCCTCAAGGAAACTGCAAAGATGGCAAATGCATGCAATCAGCCTTATTCGCGCGGCGGCCATATTGGCCATAGACAATAGATTTCGTACCCCGAGCCTCGCGTTGAAATTCTTGGGAACAAGTTTCAGTGGGGCAAAACAAAAGTTTTCAATCCTTTGGGACTCAATGGCCTATGGCAACACGTTCTATCCGTTTCGTTGAAGCATAACAAAGCATTCTAAGAAGCACAGTTGGGTTCTGTGGACCAGTGCTAGAAATTAGCGGTCGTCCCAGACGACCATGCAAAAAGTTCGGCAGACGACCAGTTTATGGTAAAAAGCCTGGTTGCCGAAGAAAAAACCACGGACAACCCAGCTAAAACAGATTCACTTGTCGGTTTTCTTTTGTCAATATGCGATAGTACTGTGAAGTTAACAATAATTATTTTGCTGCAGCTGAGCATTTTCCCGTGTTTTGAATATCTTTGGCTTTTACAAAACATTGTCAGATAGAAAAATGCAGGAGGCAACGTCGCAAAAATGGAAGCGATGCAGATCAAAGACTCCATTACTTAAACCCAGGCTTCCACAAAAAAATCATAGACGCACACTAAACGCAATGGGGTATTCATGCCGATCAAGGTCCACCGCCGTGTGATTGCATCTCAACACGGACTGCAGTTAATCGTAGGGGGTTTCCTAGAGGGCAACCAAGGATTTACCAGGACAACCTAATTCACGGATTTGGTTGCTTGGCGTTTGAAACCGCCGGGGACAACATGAATTTTTTTTCCTGATTGAATTAACCGTAGTAGGGATCAATGTCTTCTGCACGGTAGTCTGATGATCTTCCGAAAGAAGCAAATAAATGAAGTGGCAGTTAAAGACAGTTGATGCCAAATTTAAACAACAAAGAAACGAAACAAGTATCATTCCCAGGGATTTTCTCCGCTGAGCGTTGGCCGCCTGTCGTACTATTGATCGGGGGAGAACAGCCCCCTGAGAGGTTGCAGGTTTCAATCCCCCCCCCATCCCCCCCCCCCCCCAAAAAAAAAAAACCAGGGCAAAATGGTGACGAGCAGCGAGTGCTAACCTCCAGCGCCTTTCCAAAACGCCCTTCCTCCTTCTTCCTTCCATACTTTCCTGGTACAATCGAATACGCCACGGTACGTTTGTTGACCTTCTCTGGCTTTCACCTAAACACCACCAACCAAACAACAATGTAAATTACATTACTACTATCTTTCCAATCAAGCTATGTTATCATGCGTGACCTGTGTCGTCAAAATTTGAATCTCGTGCCATTTTAAAACTTTGCCTTCGTTCACCGCAGAACGCCTAATTTCGCTTCCTGCAAAAAAATGTCCTGCATTTACAAAACCCAATCTAGTTGAGTGCATCACGAGATTATGTCCAGATATTACGCATTCTACAGAGCAATTTAAGAACAAATTTTTCGAGATCGCAAAAAAATGTCGAAAGTTTTCAAGAGGAACACTAACCCATGCAAAACTCGGCTTTAAAGAGAGGTTTAGAGGACAAAGAAAAAGGAAAGTGGATGATATCCATTCCTTTTCGGATACTGGTCGTGTCCACCACAACTTAACTGTGAAGGTATATTGTAAATATATACTTCTCTACGCTTCCGCCGGGTTTTTCTTTTTTTCCTTTTTTTTTTGGGGGGGGGGGGGGGGAGAGAGGAAATAAGAAATAGTTTTTTACATAAATTTCTTTTAACACGCTGTTACTATACACTGCAATTTCTCTTGCAACTTACCTCGCAACGCCATGGCGGAAGAGATTACGCGAAACATTTCCCAGTATAACATATCTTACGACGGATAAAAGCGTCGCGACACAAATTGCAAGAACCGCCGCAGAAAGTAGACCGGAGGTCCTCTTTCCTCGACGCATCTCGCTTCGTTGCAACGAAGTGACAGCGAGGCACAACCTCTCGCAGCTTGTTGAAATAAGCAAAAGAAACTTTCACCAAAATGTTGAAAACATGAAACAAAAGTTTACGCTAATCCTAGATTAAGTTAATCGGCTTTCGAACAACCGGGCCCTGGTTGGTACATTTAAATAACAAAAGCAATATTTGTAAACAGATATCATCCCTATAATCCAAATAGTGAGTTATAACTCGTCAGTATGACAGACAAACTGATAAATAAATTCACAAAAAAAGTGATGCTCGGTTTTCGGGTAAAATATTCCAAACTTGATAATTAATGGAAAATGAACGTTTGCAAGCTGTGAGTGCGCATTGCACGTTTCAACCCTTCCTTGAGTATCTAGTTGAAAAACACACACAGTTGATACTTTATGGCGTTTTCTCACCTGTAACCTTGTCTTGATAACATCAGCAGGGGTGCACAAGCCTGCAGCGGGAACACCTGTAGGAGGCGATAATACCAGTGTTAACTTCTCATACGATAATTCCCTCGAAGCAGACCCGCAAGAAAAAGTGAACCTCCACAAAGGGCCCGCAAAGGGTGAACCTCCACTTAGCCTGTGTAGCAATTTAGGTGCTTCCATCCACTGGGGTTGATTTTCGAGTGATCGTTTGAATGTCGAACCACCGCGCGAACCTCGACTGAAGTCAAAAGAGCTAGCGGAGGGGGAGGGGGTGAGGAGAAGGAGCTACTTGCTCCTTCTCTTCGCCCCCTCCCTGTCGATTTCTCTTTTGACTCATTTTCACTCAAAAGTCAACCCCAGTGGAACAAAGCTTTTAAAATTGACCAAGCCGCCTACACGCGAACTAAAAAAAATCAAGCCAGTAATAGACCGTTTTCGAACTCTCACAGATGAACTGGAGCTAGCATAAAATGGAGGCTAATGCATTTGAAAAGATTTGCCCGCATTAGCCTCCATTTCATGCTAGATCCAGTCCAGCCGTGAGAATTTGAAAATGGTTTATTGGGATGTTGTGGTACGGTTTCCCAGTCCTGTCCTGACATAGATAGCATCGGTAAAATAACCACAGGCCAACCATAACATGTCACAAAATTTCAAGATGGTGCCACCCAGGAAATTTGAAAAAAAAAAGCGATTCTGAAATCTCTTATTTCCTGATACAAACAAATCCTTTAAAAAAAATTTCAAACACATTCGATTGTAAACAGTATTTCCTGTGGTAAAAAGGTCTCTCGGTATTGTATTCTCTATTTTCGAATTGCCCATAATACACTTTGTTTGCCCCCCAAATTTTGCATAAACTATTGTTTTCAAATGCTCTTGGGGACACTGCATATTCCCAAGAGCATTTGAAAACAATGGTTTATGCAACATTTGAGGGGCAAACAAAGTGTATTATGGGCAATTCGAAAATAGAGAATAGCTTACTTGGTGAATTCATCAAAGGACCGACTCACCTGCCATCATGGCAGCGAGAAAAAGCCCACCAGCACTGGTCAGTCCACTCTTCTCGTCGGCAAAGTAACTCTTAAGATGCGCATACGCAGGGAAATAAATACCCGAAAACGGAATATCTCTTAAAAAGCAAGCTCTTGCTCCCTAAATGATATAAACAGAAATAGAAAATAAAAAGACGCCTCATTAAACTACAAAGCATCCTTCTTCTAGTCCTCAGGTTGGCTTTCTTATTATGAATCAATGCACTAGTTACATTACAAACCTCAGCGGAGGCAAACACTGAGGAACTTGCGTCAAGAGCCGAGTTTGTTTGCTTGTTTTTTTTTTCCCTGTTGATTGCGTCGCACTTGGCCCATAAAATAAATATAACTGGAAACAACAAAGCACCTTAACTTACACTACCATGCACGAAAATAAGGCGAAGATATTATTTGTATCGATTGAAGTTAAAATCGCGCAGGAAAAAAAACACCTTGAAGTCAAGCGAGCCATACTGTAAGATGCGTCCTACTAAATTGACCAATCTGTTATCACAGTGCGCGTACTACGTGAGGGTATATAATAAGTTGTGTATTCAATGGCCTTCCCCAGCTGTATAGGTAACCTTGTTTTGATAACGGCCTCATGGGTTTCTGGCGTAAATCTCTCTTCTAAACTTGTGTTTATTAGAAACTTCAGTGCTGCATTTATTCAAAGAACGGATGCTCAGAGCGCAAGTAGAAAAAAAACAGAACAAAACAAAACAAAACCGACCAAAACGGTCCGCTACTCTAAGCTAACCAAATTGTTATTGTATGACTACCTTGTACAGTCCCGGGAGACCAAGTTCCTTAATGACCCGCAAGGCGGTAACCTTCGGTGCTCCATTCGACCCAACCTCCCCAGCCACCTGCAACCGAATCTTAACGATCTCCAGTGGATTGGTGAAGAGAACTTGGGCGGCTCCTCCCTGAAAACAACAGCACATTTCCATGGAAATAAAGTTTCACCACTGGACTGTTCTTGCATTAGAGTAAAATCTTTAACCCTTCGACTCCATCGAGTGATCGGTTTGTACATTCTCTTCACAATTTCAATGAAATGTCGGTCTCAGGGTCTGACAGGTATTGAGAATGACGATTATTATCAGCTTAAGAGGTGTAATCTTGATATAACACCAGATTCTCATAACAACCCAACCCAACTTCCTCTCTAAAATCACTTTTTATTTGAATTCGTGTTTCCAAGTCTCTTGTCTACTACTAATAAAAATCCGTTTTGAAACTAACTTTTGTAAGCAAACGGATCGGTGTAGAAAATGGAAATTTAGCCTGCGTAGCAGGTGTTTAAGGGGAGGGGGGAAGGAAAGATTTTGGGGAAGACCACTCCTAACCCTATCGCCTGCTACGTGCGCTAATGGAAATTTAATATCGAGGACTACAACTCTGCCCCCGAGCAGAGAGAGGGAAATCCCGACCGCTCAAGGAACCAATCAGATTGCAGGATTCGATACCGTCCCTCTCGCAAAAAAACGAAATGTCATGTGCATTGGGCGGACTTAAATTTACTAATACATTTAATCTAAATGCTATTGCATTCTTCGTGTGAGGTTTCTCATATAACATAATATTGATGCATTCAATTAAACATCAATATGGCTTTTATCCGTATGTACTTACACAACCTCCAGCGACGATCTCGAACGGAAGGCTGATAAATCCATCTTTGTCTCGAAAGACATCTCGAACAAAATCATTCGTCTGCCAAAACAATTAATCCTTTGTGAAAAAGAAAAATTACAGAAACCTAACCCACCAAAATGCTGACCGAACCCCAACAATCGCATTTCTTTCCTCAGTCATTTACCCTCACTAATTGTACTGCATAACTAAGCATTTGAGGGTGCATATGGAGGGAGAAGAAGCACATGACTTTGAAGCGTGTAACTTGCAACTCTTTTCCTTGGAACAAAGCTGGGGAAGACACCAATTTTACGCCCAAATAAAGACAAAAAGAGAGCGAGGCTGCAAGCGAAGGAAAATGCACGAGCTACGTTACATCCAAATAAGGAAATTTTTAAACTCAAAAATCCCCAGCTCTGAACCAGAGTTTAACGCTTCGAGGTCATGAGTTTCTGGAGGTAGTTGATTGAGCAGAGGGCTCGGGTAGCGTTAAAAGTATTGTGTTATTTCACAAGGAATAATTCTTTCTTTCCTCGATAACACCGTGACAAAGAGTTGGACAGTCTTGTGCTCGTGAAGGATCTTTTTATTTTATTTTATTTTCTTCATGAAGCCGAGAAAGATACTTCATGTTGACAATCTGCTAACTCTGCCATTTATTAAAGCGTCAAATGGAATATCCTTCCCTCAAAATGCTACTAATATGGAGCTAAAGAACTACTACACCAACTATAAACGATGCAAGACGGCTTAACCGTCCACTGCAAAACAACGACGTTAAATGACTGATGTAAGTCTAGATGCTTTGCAACTAATCTCTAGAGCCACAGATAACAATGATGTTAGAACAAGTGCAGCTCTCGAGAGATCTTTTGTTTTTGGCCCCCAATATGGCGGCGATGACGTAATATTAAAAACCACCTATAGATGGTTTTCACATGACGTCACAGCAACAATTTTGGTGAACAGAACAATAGAGAAAAAAAGTCGCATGGGAATTTGACTCTTTTATAATGCAAAATTGCTAGTGTTTTGTGCACCAACGTGGCCATCTCATCGCGTGATTGAAAACCATCCATAGAAGACGTCAGCACACTGAACGACTATTTATTTTTTCCCTACCTCAATTTCAACAGAGTTTAAACAAATAGAGTTCCGGGCCAAAAAGTTTAATATTTACAAGTGAAACGACCCGGAATAATTACGCAGTTACCACAATCGTCAATCGTCCTTGCTTAAGCTCCACTTTGGAACATTACAGTGTAAAATGAAGAACTGAAGTATCTCACCGTTAATTTAATAGCTTTTTCTGGTGCCACACCGACCAGTTGCGGTAGCAAACCTGAAAAAGTAACACAAAAGCATGAACATCCTACTATATGAACGTCAAGGGAACACGAAACTAACAGTGTAAACAATAAGCTGACAGATGACAACACCGTTTGAACAGACACACCTTCTACAGATCGTTTTCACGTGACGTCACAGCAGCCATATTGGTGTACAAGAACAATAGACGTTCTCTCCTTTGGGAACCAAACTCTATTTTTATGCATATTCCATGCATACATTTTGTATTGTTTCAATTTTGTACACCAATATGGCCGCCAAGTCACGTGCGTGAAAACCGCCTATTCTCCGATACGAAGTAAACTTAGGGGTCGGAGGGAGGGGTGGGTGAGGGAAGAATAGCCTCCCAAGTATTCAAACTAAAGTTCCAAGCCGTTTAAAATATATGAATTCATTGAAATATACTAGGTCTCTGCACGATCTCTGCACCTGCTCTAACATCTGAGATATCAACCAACTGGGAGCTGGTCAAATATCCCTTCCGAACTTCAAATGTACGAAAATTTCATATTTTCTAAAAATCAAATGAAGTCAAGTAATGTACACTTGGAAGCCATCCGTTTCGACTGAGTAATTAAACTTTGTGGGACTTTTATTAAAGGGGCACTGTCATGAGCTGCGCATGCTCGAGTTTGTTTGCTCTCGAGCCCACGGAAAATTCTAGCCGCCATCATGGATTCAATGACGCGTGAGTCACGTATATTCGCTGGAGTTTCTCCTTTGTCCACCATGGCCCTTCCCAGTGGACATCATTTTGAATTTGTCGATTCAACTTCAAAAAAGTTAACCTAACACTTTTCAAGTTTTCACAAGACGCTAGCGCATGCGCTTCTCGTGACAGTTTCCCTTTAAACATGTTAATTTCACACGTAAACGGTTACCATTCTAAGTTCGCTAATAGGGAGCTTAAGCACGCGCTTATTTGAGACGCGGGTGGCAACCGGAAGTGATCTGTCTTCCCTGTTAACTTGTCTCCACACAACCACATTAACATTGCCAAGTATCTTTTCTCCATTAGAGATGATTCAGGTTAGTATAAAAATCTGGGAGACACCACTGTCCTGGCACGTGAAATTTTCTCTTCCGGTTACCGTCCGCGTCAAAAAAAATGTGCGTGCTTAAGATTACGAACATTCACCAAGCGGAGAAGTGTTCGACCGCTCGGAGAAACGATGCCACTTACTAACCTCGCTTGCTCGGGACCGTACCGGGGAATATTAGCCCACGACCTCGGGCCAATAGGGAGCTTAAGCAAGGATGACGACGACGACGGCTGCGAGAACGCCACAAAACAACCAGGTGATCTGGTGACGTAATTCGGAGGACTGGGGAGAAAACTTTTAACGCCGTATCCCACAACCGCGCGCGGCCTTGAATGTTATTTCCGAATTCAACATGGCAGAGGCGAGGTTAGATCTCGGCCATTTCCACTTGAATGTTCATTCAGTAGCAGGAAATGTGGGAGACACGGAATGATCTGTTGAGTTTTCGCGATGGAAATACTGCAGGAAATTTGGAAACAAAACCTAAGGCCGCGCGCGGTTGTGGGATACGGCGTTAAAATGTTTCTTCCCAGTCCTCCAAATGACGCCACCAGATCACCTGGAATAGGTTTGATTATCAAAAACAATAGCTCTGCACGCCACGCGAATGCTTTTCACATTTTGATCAATTTCCTTGCCGTTCTCGTCCTGACAACGACGTGAAATGATCAAATTTGAGGTTGTATGGAGGACGCGAGCATCTGACGATGAATTTTCAATTTTCTCCCCAAACATCCACACCGTTCAAGCCATTCTTGTTTCTGGATTGTTGATACACACTTTCAATGCCGAAAGACTTGGAATAATCGCGAAATTATTACAATATCGGGCTACGCTGTGTTATGCGCAGAACAGGATGCGCAGTGCAATACTAGGGAATCCCCTTAAGCTCCCTAATGTTTCCGAGTAAGGCCATCGCGCTCGTTTAGTAAGAGGTTAGTAAATTCGACCGCAGTTCTTCACAATTATTTTAAACGTTAAACTTTCTTTCCTCTTGCCTTATAAGTAAAAAGACCAGCCTTAATAGTAGGACTGGCCAATATGAAAAATACTTGTACGACGTTTTCATAACTAATTGCGGAACTCTGTTTAAGAAGGCTCAAACCAGCTTCAATTCTTCCAACCAACTGTACTATTTGGAAGGATTGCGTCAACACAACTATTTCACAAACGGCAAGGTTATGGTACCGAATACCAATAATAAAAAGATGCAGTCACTGATGTGACGTAACAGGTTGCCGTCGCAACAAAAAAGCCATCTTAGAACACCCTATATTCTGTCGTACACGCTTTCATCTTTAAAATGAATTTGGCCACCCCAAATTTTGATTCCTGGAAAGTGACTAGCAGGTTTAAGATATAATTCTCTGCAAAGTTATAGCCACATTCACAATTGGCAAATTTAAGATGGCTCTGAATCCGTAGCATTCTCGTTACGTGAAACAATTTAGTTAATTTAATCGTTCTAACAAGACATTCCCTAGAAATTGTTGAAACTGGTTTGAACCACCATATTTTCCCGGTGAAGTCTAAGCTCCGTCCACTAACCTCTGTACAATCCACGAGGCCCTTCATTTCTGATGACTTTGAAAAAACAGTCGAAGCTATTGGCATAGACTCTCTCGTGCGCGAGGACAGCTCTCTGGTTTTGCATTCTTGTTTTTACTAGATCAATGGGATACACAGCTGTAGCACCCGCCGCTGAAAAAACACAACAAAGAGGTCAGTTAGGAGGCCACGTGGTTCGGAGTGGCTAGGACGTTGGATTTGCATGCGCATGCTCGGAGTTCAAAACTCCGCTTTAACCACCGACTGCATTTTTCCTCGTTGGCCGTTGCTCGTTGACCATAAATTTGAATCAAGCATGCTTTGTAAATAGCCAACAAGTTTCCTCCATCAAGCTGGGGTATAAAACCACGTTATGTATGATTTGAAAAGTTCTTTCGCTTCTCGTTTCTGTAAAAGCGGATTTGAGCATATCCAATTGGAAAGTGCGCTATATAAAACATATGCAACCAAAGTAACTTAACTTAACTTGACTTGTTAAGGTTTAAACTTCACCCAGGTTGACCATACACCTTATTCCAAAATGGCCGTCATTTTAGTATTATACTGTTTCCTTGCAAATTGACCCTTTTGGCTTCGATTTCAAACGTAAAATTAAAAAAAAAATCTAATCTTGAACAAAGCCAAAAGAGCCAATTTGCAATCAAACAAAAGAATACTATAACGGCGGCCATTTTGGAGTAAGGTGTGTAAGATATAGCTCACTTCAACTCTGGTTTAGACAACTATGAATGTAACTTTAAAAGTTATACTGTCTTCTTCATGACAGCTTTGGATCACAAGTGTGTCGAAACGTTAGGTCCTTGAATTGCACGTTTTTAAGCTACAATCATAATTCTCTAACCAGTGTAGTATCAGACTAGGTCTAGGTCTACATAGGTCTTGTTTTCACTTAAAAACAGAGAGAGCCCGCACTCAAGGGCAGGCTTTTCTGGTTGACTGCAATGTTCTTGCGAAAGTGGAGCCCTTAAGCTCAATCTTTTCTCTCTTCTATGAACTTTGTGCGTTAATATATCTATTCACTATCTAAACGTTCATTTCGATCGAATACAAACTTAATAACGCAACAAAGGCCAGGAAAATCACGGCATTTGAGCTTTTGCAATTGTATGTGCAATCCGGCGAGACCCAAAAGTTTACAAGTACGCTAAACTGAAATCCACTTTGTACCAATGAAGCAATCAAATTCGCCAGTTGGGAAATTCCATGGACCGGGCTGAGACTCTCATCCTTATATTGTAGGAAACCCCGTGAGTTTTAACCTTTATGACCGATAGCCTCCCAGGAAACAACCGCTAGCTTAGGCAGAGAAATAACCCATAGCATTTAAGATTTAAATAGAGTGGGACTGGTTTGGTTACTGAAGTGGTGTGAGCACTAGTCTTCTACTAACGTAGGCTAGTTCCGATTTAAGCCCCGTCTACACGAGCAATTTTTTTATGTGACAATTTTTGTCACAATTTTATTTGCTCGTGTAGATGAGGAAATTTGGCCGATTTTTATTTGACAAACGTATTTGCTTGTGACAAATAAAAGTTGTCAAATACGACAAATTGCTCGTGTACACGACTCGTCACATGAAATGTTTCACATTTCTGCTTCTTGTGAGCGCCATTGGAGAACAACCAGGCAACCTCGCCTTTTTTCTGCTTTATCTCTGCTGTCCAAAGGCATTGCTGACCCACTTAACTGGGAATTGTCAACAATAATTTGTTGTGCTAGCTACACGATCAAATGTATTTACCACATAAAATTGCGCACATAAAATTGTGCACTGACCTTTTCATTATTAATTTTTTTCGGGAGTTGGCAATAGCCGAATTTCGATATATTAAAATAATTCAGTCCTAAACAAAAGGCATCATCTCGAGGCTATAGGAAATAGACTCATACAAATCCTTATCTTTATTCCCCAGAGCCTCGAGAACATGTTCATTGTTTAGGACTGAATTATTTTAATATATCGAAATTGGTCCATTTACGTGGTGGCTAACTAAGTGCTGGTGAACTTAAAGGAAAGTCAAACATTTGGTTTTAAATTTTAAAGACGAACACACAAGAAAATCGAGAACAAGTGCATCAACAAGCTCACCTCCGGCAATGGATCCGAGTCCAAACCGATAAACCTGCTCCACAGCTTTCCAAAGTATCGATATTTCTTCTTCTTTGGGCTCCATCAATAGCTTCAAAGGCAAAAGACAAATCACTGTTACCATGTTCTTTACAATAAACTTGTTTTCACTTCTCCATTGCAACAACGGGAGAGGCGACTTGAAAACAACTGTAGCTAGTCTGCTCAATCTTTAGACTGTGAGAAGTCTCTCTGTTGCTCCAAGATCTACGAACCGAACGCAAACATGGCGAGCAGCAAAGCCGACAGCCGCACACGAAACTAGCGCCTCGCGGCTTCACTACTCGACCACATCGCGGTTGCGCTACTCGACCACATCGCGGCTGCGCTACTCGACCAATGCTTAGATTCGGGCGATGGGATTCAGCTGGCGATGGATTTGCCGGCTCAGACCTTGCAAAAGGGGTTTCTCTTGACAAGGGCAACGTAAGCATTTGAGCAACGCCAATATCGACGAGAAAGACAACGCCAAAAAACACATCAAGGCTTAATGGGCAAGACCACGGCTCCTGCGTTTTGCACTTTAGTACATCTTAAAGTCATTCGCATCCTTACAACGACGGAGCAAGAGCCTATTTGGCGTTATGTGGAAGCCTAGCACCTGACAATAAGGACCTTAACAACTGATCTCTCAAAACGACTGGATCGAGCGACCATTGTTTTCACTCAGTGAAAACTGACGTCCTCAGCGCTGGGGTGTCCAGGTGGTCCCAACAAGATGGCCGCCACGACTCTTGTGGTGCTTCACTTCAATCAATAGAAGCTCGACCCAGTCTTTTTTTAGATTAGTGCCTTAAGATCTAAAAACGCGACGTAGATGAGATCGTCACTAAAACAATAGCATTCAATCAGCAAAACCATGGCTTTGCGCAAATTTCTCTTTCGTTCTCTGCCATTCTGCGACCTGAGACGACCAAAAAGCCACCAACAACAAAAGAAACCAAACCTCTTCTTCGATCCTCTCCGTTGAGAACACCTTGAACACGTCACGATGTGGAATCATTTGATGCACATCGGAAACTGTAACGCGACTGCAACACAACACAGATTAAAACAAAACAGATGAGAAATTCAGTCAGCAACACGTACGAGACAAATCAGAGCGGTTTCAATTGAGTGTCGAAAGTGATTAGCGAATTGCAATGGTTTTGGGGAATTGCATTACTTCACTCAGTGATTGGTTCAAAGTTCTCGCGCCATTTTGTCAACAAATCACAAGTGAAACCAAAACCAATCTTGGCTCGCGCGTGCACATTTTCCCGCACTTTGTGTAGGCTACTGTCGGAGATTCTGTAATTCGATTAGGCCAAAGTTTCCATTTCTTAATTAGCACCATAGATTGACATAACCTTGACTGAACTTTCATTGATTCTCACTTAGCAACGACCAATAAGATATTAGATTATGCGATACATGAACATATACGTTTAGGTTTCCTTTTTTTAGAGTTAGAGTAGTTTTACACACCCTTTGTAAGACGAACACGAGAGGTTGATTAAACGCTTAGTTATAAACTCAGTCGAGTTAACTGATTGAGAGAGAGTACGAAAAGTTATAATCCCTTGTAAACGGGGCAAAGTTTACAAAACTACTAGTAATTACTTCGAGTTTTCATTGGTTTACTGGATTGTCCCCGTCCTTTTTGATTGCCCTAAGTAATTAGTTTGGTTTTGGTTTTACGACACTCGATTGAAACTCGCTCTATATACATAAATAAGTACCCACTTCAGAGAAATCGACAGAAATCTCGAGTTATGATTGTGACTTGAACACTGCCGGCTGCACAGTATCCAGAACAGCCATTAGCATTTTGCAAGAAGTCGTAATTAACAAGCTCTCAAATGGCTAACGAAACCTAAGTTGGTGTAGCCGTGTGAAGGGCAATAGCAAGTTCATGGTGTTGACGTCCCGTTCTTCACTCAATTATTCTTGATTATAGTCAAAATTCAAAAACTATTTTACAATAGTTTTTGATATACAGCACAGTTGGTGCGATATCTGAAAACACGTTACCGATAAATGATGATGTAAACATGTAGACGGTCAACTCAGTGTACACAAGAAGGGTATACGGTTGACTCGCTTAAGTTCAAATTCGCCTACGCCTATTGGTGAACTTGCTTACGAACTATAGCTGAGTTTGATCACCAGCATATGTGAGTTCGTCGTTTAGTTTCATGACAAAAGTTCGGTTCGTTCGATTCAGTAGCCCATTTCCGAGTTGCTGCATGCCTCAATTTCAAAGCGAGTCCTGGTGCTCAACTATTGACTCACTTCGAAAACCGAGACAAACAGCAACTCGGAAATGGCCTATTAGACTAAGAAAGTTTAGTTCGGCTTCTTAATTCAATAGACCATAGATATCCATTGTTTCAATGCAAATAACCCCCAACCCCCCCTCCCCCCCCCCCCCCCTCCCTCGAAAAATGAACTGTATCACAGGATTATCAAAAATAGCGAATTTCCGAGTTCATGTCTGCCTCCTCTTCAAAAAGAATCTAGGTGTGACATTTTTCTTATGAAAATTAGTTCATATGTAAAGTAGAACTAATTACCATCACAAAAGCGTCGCACTTAGTCGCTCTTTGAAGAGGAGACAGATATGAACTCAGAAATGGCCTCTTAATTAACTTTCAGGTGACGCTTAAAGCAAGTTCGAGATATATAGACAACTACTAACCAGTTAAAGTCGTAATTTGCACGTTGGTTGCATTTGCTGCACCCGTACATTTATCTTAAAGATGTCTGTACCCACCCTCTTCTATTTTCCAAGTCACAGAGATGGAATAGAATGTCAACCACAAGTGGGGTGATCTGTAAACAAACAGTGAACAGCTTGAATCTACTTTACGTTGATGTAATGTAAAATGCTTGTGCAAAACAACACTTTCTTGTAAATTTAATCCCAGCTAGAGATTAAAAAATGAAAAAAAAAGCGATGTGGTTGGAGAGCACGGCAGCTAAGCAAATTTCCACGAATAAACGACTCTTTTCTTGTAAACGTCTTCAATATTGCTAAGGGCTTTTCGTTGTGTTACATCCTGGTAGTGCACGGAGACTGGGTGACAATGTGATTCGCAAATATGGAAAACCGACATGATGTATCACAGGTTGCCCAAGCTCGAGGCATGAGTACCTGTACCGTACATCATTATATGCAAGAGTAAAAATGTAAGGATTTGGGGGAAAAAGGTTTTTCTCAAAATTCAACATTTACTACTTGAAATAAAAAATAGCAAATAGCTTACTTTGCTTGAGCGTTCTGGTACGGTTTCTGGGTCGGTTAAGAGCGATTTAGGTGGCTTTTGGTTCCTCTTCTTTTCCCTATAAATATTCTTTTGCAAGGTTGGGGACCGAGACAAAGCCGCCGAACGGAATCTCCGAGGGAAAAGGGCCATAAATTCGCTCCCAAGGCTTCGATCGCCTCGAAATTCCAAGTAGATCACGAACGATACCTCCGCTACCAATTCGTCGTCTTCATTTGAGCCGTTTGTACACTGAGAAGGAATTAAGGGCCGCCAAACTCTGCAAACATTTGCTTCGAGAGCCATTGGATGAGGCTTTATTCACAAGCCGCGTTACCGAAACCGATGGAAGATTGCTTAGCGACCCGACCAAAGACTCACGATTGGTCACCATTGTGCCCATTGACCAAGCCGTGATCTACTTGGAATTTAGAAGCGATCAAAGTTTTGCCGGGAGCGAATTTATGGCCCTTTTCCTTCGGTGATTCCGTTCGGCGGCTTCGTCTCGGTCCCCACCTTTGGAAAAGAATATATAGAGGGAAAAGAAGAGGAACCAAAAACCACCAAAAACGCTCTTAATCGACTCAAAAACCGTACCAGAGACAAAGACACACAAGACTGAAGCAAGGTAAGCTATTTTTTATTTTAAATCGTAAATATTTTTTGGAATTTTGAGAAAAATCGTTTTCCCCATACAAATCCTTATATTTCTACTCTTGCATAATATGATGCAGTACAGATAAGTCTGTAATATCGAGTTTGGACGACCTGTGGATGTATTGCTACGTCCATGCGTTTCTCCTGTTTTTTTTTTAATCACGTAAAGGCAGTTAAATTCGCGCCCGTTAACTTGTGGAAAGCAACCTAGAACCTTAACCACGTTCATCCCATCAGCTCTCAAGAGACTTACTAGTAAAATTTGGTATATTATTATTTGCAATGTGATTTCTTAATCTTGAATTAAATGCCGAAAGAAAATATTACTTGTTTTGGTGATGTCTGTACTACTGTCACTACAAAAATTCTAACGTGCCGCACGTGCGAATCTACTTTTTTCCCGCGTTAATTGCAAATATTACTTGGTTTTTGCCTCCGGTGACAGCAATGGAGCTCTCGCAACTGGTAAGCAATACTTTTTGCTTCCCGTGTGGTCATTCGGAACTCGAGTAATGTATGATTACGTAGTCACTTCAGTGATACAATTAAACATGCATTGCCGTGATGCGATACTGTATTTCCCATTGATCGCTGAAGATTCTTCCCTAACCCCAGATACCTTTATGCACTTAAGACGTGCCAGCAAAAAATTTAACAAACAAACCACAAGGCGGTAAATTATTTTCTGAAGTACACTTTTAGTTTTACTATTTCGACATGAAATGTTGATCAGTGACGGACAGGATCAAGAACTGTGACTACTATCGCCCTTGATCTTGAAGATAAACAGTTTAATTAAATGGGAAAATATGATTGCTTTTTTTCACTTCGTTTGGAAATACAACGTTTACTGTCACAAGGTACACACCAGTTTCTTGGCAAGTCCTCTGTGGCACGTTTACATCTTTCGTATAATTATAAAAGGCAGACTACTTGAATTCGGCGGGGGGACGCTGGGTTAATTAATTAATTCTGGGCTCGTGAAAAAAATGACTCGGGCTACTAACTATTAATGTTGGAAGCTCGAAGGGCTCCGGGAAGATTTTCTTAGGCAGTAGCCTTGAACAGCAATCGTTAAGTCAAAGAATGATGCACAAGAAACTTTGTCTAACGTCTTCCGTCATTGAGGATTCACCAAAACAAGTTTTCATTCTAAATACCTCACAATCAGATTTGGCTTCATGCAATATATCCGCTGAAAAAAAAAAACAAAATACATACCAATAAACTGCATCCATTTCAAATTCAAATTTAAAGACATTGCTGCAAGTTTTGGGTATCTAGATTGGAATAGACTGATTCTGGACGAATTGGATCAGAATAATTATTATTACAAGCCTCTACTTGTGTGCTTAGAGTATGCATAATAACTTACATGTATTATTCACAGTTATGCCAGCAAATACATATAGTATTTAAATCTTCAGTTTGCAAAAATTAAAACTGTTGGATAGTGACTTATCCACCCAATGAAGATATCTGGACCAGCATTTGAACAACTGGATTTAATTTCATTGCTCGTTTGCAATGGTGTGAAATGGTGTGGAATTATAAAATTCTGTAAGGGTCACTCTAAGAAGGCATGGGGTTTAAGAGAGGACAAAGATGTTAAAGGGGACATTCAAAGCATTTCAAACCATTTTCTACAAATGTAACTACAATATCAGTGACACATTTATTTCACAAATCAGATACAATATTCCCAGCTACAGCTATTGACAATGTCGAACGAACATCTCCTGCTGATATTGATCAATCTCTTGTTGATGAACTAACCTTTTCTCAACTCTTTGAATCGATTTCCTTTGGCAGCTATACATGCCATATCGTGTAGAACCTGTACGTGATCCAACATGGTATTGAAAGCTCTGTAATAGCCATAACTGATACGGTGCCCACCTTCTCCGCTTGCAGCCTACGTAATGAATGATTAACAGTTAGTGACACAAACATAACTTATTAGGAGGAGGGGCTCTCACCACCACATAAATCTGTTTGTTGGCTTTAAAAAAACCTGGCATTTGCTGGCTTTCCCCTAGCCAGGTACCTTTGCAACCCTCCACATACAATGCACTAAATTTTCAGATGATTTTAAACTCATCTATCATTGCAGCGGAGGCAAAACGGAATCAACTACTGTAAGCACAAAACAAAATACACTTGCTGGGACCTTAATAATAATATTATTATTCTGGATATCACAAAACGGTTAATAATGATAATGATAATGATAATGATAATGATAATGATAATAATAATAATAATAATAATGATAATAATAATAATAATAATGTGCTGTTGCCAACAGATTCTTGGAGAATCTGTTTTCAGATTCTTCAAGAATTGGTATGTTGAGCAATTTACACAATTACCCAAGGGTAGTAAAGCCTTGATCAGATTCAAGACAGTATAATATGAAAGTTGTTGCCTTGATATCATCATTATAATCTGCTGTTATCAAAATTACATTGATAGTTCGAGATGGCATAGAGCATTTTTTCCTTACTGTGAGTAGGTAATTTCTAACAAAAGGCGAAAGTTTGTGGCCTCTTAAAATTTTCATTATTTCTGCAAACTTGACTGCTGTTATCTCTCCATCTGGCATCTTGCTTTGTAAGTACGCTTGACGCTGGTACTCTTTTTCCAGATCCTTTAACAAAAAGAAGAAAACAACAATAGCAAATTAATGGACTTTCAAAATGTACTGGTTAATGAAAGGGCTTGCATCCAAATGACAAGCTCCACAAGACAGACTCTTCCACCCAACCCATTTACCGTACTACTTTTTTGTATTTACTAATCCTCCAGTTGCTGACACCTCCTTTAATTCTCACATTTACCCTCTATGAAATGAATGTGTTAATACTACTATATGTACATGTTCTTTTCAACTCAACTGTATTTAAACACATCTACATGTAATGCCTAGAAATCTGTTCTTCATTGCTTCAATCCTGGGAGTCAATGGCATTAGACCAGTTCAGGCTGGTTTGGGAGTAAAAGGGTTAAAAAACTGCACCAACCTGAAGTAGATGCGAAAAGTCATCAAAGCGAACATGTTCCTTCTTATCAGTCCCAAAGTATGTATGCACAAATTCAGTGTCAAAGTTGAATTTTATTTTGTTGAAGAAAGTTGTCTTCTTTATGACGTTTTCAAATTCATCTTAAAGAAAACAAATAATTATTGTTTGCATACTTGACTGTAATAATCTTTTCAAGAGGTGGCAATCATTGAAAATAACAAATTAACCTGTGCCCTTAACCCAATCACTCCTAAGAGTGAGTCAGACTTATGGATTTAACTCTGGCTAACGCCAGATGATTTACTCGCTGATCGGGAGCACTTTTGTTGTGAATACAGGTTAAATAAACCAATGTTAACAGCCTTCATATGAACCTTACAGGAGACAACAATCAAAGGCAAGTTTTGCTGTTACATGATATACCCTGGATTACATGCTGGTCCATTGCAGGGTTACCCCTGCTCAAAGTTACATAAAACTGGAGAGTCAGAACGGCAGAGTGGTTACAGTACTTTATCAACCGTGCCTTCCACCTCTGCGACACGGGTTCAACTCTTGGGCCCGAGGTCATAATGTGGACTGAGTGTCAGAAGATCTCAATCTGACTCCAAAGGTTTTTCTCTGGGTACTCCGGGTTACCTCCCTCGTCAAAATCCACTCTCACTCAATTACATCCGGCTGCAGGCGGATACCCTTCATAGGGATAACCTCTGGTATCCTTCCGTTCCATTGAACTGAATGAATAAAGTTGCTAATACAAATTTTCTAGTTTGCTATCCAATCAAGTAGATCGATAGTTGTTGAACATAAAGATTAATATTGGCATCTCTGCTACATGTACTTTACAGAGCAAGTTTCTAATGTATGCTTAGAAGCACATATTGCTACAGTAACAGTAGTTTATACCAAACGTAACAGATCCTTTGCCATCCAAATCAAAAAGCTGAAAAACAATCTTGTGTTGAGCACCAGGATCACGGAGCAATGCTTCAAATGCCATAAATTCGCTGAAGGATATCAACCTGTCAAGGAAAAGTGAGACATTTTTTTATAGTTTTTCAAAAACAATAAATGTCTATTTTGGGGAACATCCTCCTTGTTTTCCATTCAAAGTTGCTATACAAGTGTTTAAGTGTGGTCTTGCATCAGGTTAACTAGATGAACACATTCAACTAAAAGCCATGTGGTTATTTTGTAAGTCCCTTTTCACGGCTTAACGTGTTAACCCATTCACACTTCAAATGCCCTAGGATGCTCCCCATTGACAAGTAAAATCGTCTGGCGTTAGACAAGTAAAAGGTTTCAAGTCTCACTCTCAGGGGTCAATGGGTTAACAAAATATTCTTAAATCACCTAGAGGAATTCGATCTGTTTGGATTTCACTGAGGGAGAATTAATCCGTCCAAAACTTAAGGGAACAAAATACTTTTAAAGAAATGATAGCAAACTTTCAGATATGTCCAGAAATACCCCTAATTAGATGCACGAAGATGTCAATCAGCGTCTTCTTCGGACATAACTAAACAGCGAGACGGCAAAACGAAGCACCAAAACACCATGTATGACCCCACCATACATTGAATACTAACCAACAAAGGTTGGATTTGAGATTAAGCATCATTTTAGCCCTAATAAGTTATTGCGCCTACTCTTAGTCTTAATCTGATTCCTAATCTTAATGTCAATGAATTGGGAGCAATAACGTATTCAGTGTATGGTGGGGTCATACATGGTGTTTTAGTCTTTCGTTTGGCTGTTTCGGTGTTTTGTGGCTTAGTAATGCCCCTCTTCTTTTCAATTTCGACATCACTCGTATCTCGGAATACAGACAATTAACATCACATTGTCCCCCCAAACAACACTCCTCAAGTAACGATAACCAGCTGCACTTGTACCCTAAGCTAAAAATAATGCTAACCTTTACCCTTACGCTATTGTTGGCAATAGGTAGCAAAGGCTTACTTTAATAGACTTATAGGGACGTTAAGATTGGATGTGCATCTGGACATACTGTAAGTGCAAACTTAAAAAAATATCCCTTACAAAAAAAGTATGGTAAAGGGAACCCTGCTAGCAGAGCCTTTCTTAACTCGACAAGAAAGAAAGAAAGGACTCTGCAGAAATCGTATTAAGTCTTTATTGAGTATGCACGAGCGACGTTGATTTTCGTACTGAAGGCTCAATTTTGACCTTCGCCTTGTCAAAAATATGATGTGCGCGCTGCCTCAACCGGTTTGACTGGAGTGACTTAGCCCAGAAAGTTGGGCTGCGGCGACCTAAAAGACTTGATAGGTTTTCTGCAGAGCCTCTTTTTCTCACCCTCTGGTGAGTTTTAGAGAGGCTCTGCTCACAGGGTGGATAAAGGGCAGTTTTCCCTCATTGTTCATCTGTTGGGTGACCTTAAAGTAAAGGAAAATTTCCATTTTGACAATGTGACTGAAAATCTCAGATGGCTTGACTCTGGTAACCAGATAATTATTTAACCACAGTGAGTCATTGTGTTCTGCTGTATGAGATAATGAGAAAGTTTGATAAGAGAGTGGAAAAGACCTTACATGTATTGGAGTCCAATAAGGAAATCAAACCAAACCATCTCATTATGTTGTACACAACTTTTGATAAGAGGAAAAGGAGGAAAAGACCTCACTAGTGTCCAATACGGTACAGCGTCTAGTCTCACTGCAAACATGTTCTTGTACATCATAGTACACTTTCGACATTTTTCAGACAGCTACGACTCAAGTTTTTGGTAAACCATGTAAGTGTTTCCAAACGTTTCCTTCAAAAAGAGGACGTTTTATTGGTTGTTCCTAACAGTTTGAACACAAAATTCCAACAAGAAAATCCTACAGCGTACATACCCATCCTTTGTTTGGTCAACACATCCTGCCAGTAGAGTTAGCGTCGTTTTATTGTAGTCTTCAACTTTTTGCATACCAAGGTAGTCTCTGATGAGGTTTTCAGGAGTCATATATCTTTCTCCATCCTTTTCAACTGATGCATACTACAAATAACAATGATAAGGCCAAGAAATAGAAATTGATTTGCATCATTAGATTTTAAGCCATTTACGATAGTGATAACCTAGTGGAAGTCGGATGATTGCCAGATCTAAAAAAGCTACTACTGGCAGCCAGCTCCTAGATGGAGAATGCTCTGTGGTGGCTGGCAAATCCTAGAAAACAATCCCAGAGCTCCAACATAATATAGAAAACCTGTAAGTATCTGTCACACTTATAAAAAGTGAAGGCGTGGACAGAGGGACAAGGCAGTCAAATGCTTCATGCAGCCAGCTTGGCAAGTCATTAATGAGTTCCAACACATAAGACCTGAACGAATGTGCCTCACTGAAAAACAGTGGAACGAACATGAAGGGAAGGGGATGTCCTCTCAGTCTCAATAAAAATACTTGCTCTTCAGCCTAAAAACTACAGCGGTTCCTCAAAACCTGAGCTTGAGGAATCCTGATGCATGTGAAAAAATTAATGCTGCTGCAGCAAATGTTTATTGTTGTTAATGAATTATTAAATTACCTTTAATTCACTACATAATATACCATAGCTGTTTATCTACAACACTCTTACCAACCAGACAGAAAAAGCAAAGAAAAGGGTCTTGCAACCAAGCAAGGGTGCCATTAAGATGTGCACTTATACACAAATAGCAAGGTTTTAGCACAAGATCAGGATGCAGGGTTCCAGAGTCTAACCATTTGCGGTCTTGTTCTATATGGGGGCATCTTTCACTTCCCTCAGCAATTGTTAACTGCATAACGAACAGTCTGGCCAAAGTCCCCCAAACAAAAAAGGAAACCACCCCTGAAGGGAGTGGCTAATATGTGTACTTCACTTCACAATATTGATGTGAAATGACCACAAATTATTGAGGAAATATTAAAGAAGATATCACGATATACATACACACATTTCCATGCTAAATGACTCAGAATGATAGTGAAATGGAATGTATTTGAATAACATGAAAATACATTTTTGGGCAACATTCTCATTGTTACCGCCTTTTGCTTAACTTCACTAAAAAACCTGTCAAATGATGTACATGTAGCCACATCAAAGTTGACCACTTTGTTATTGATTCTGCTTAAACAACTGCAAAGGGACATCATGATTTGTTTTTCTGGAGAAAGAAAATGAACTCCATTCTTGCCTGGAGAGTTTCTTTTAAAGAAAACTAGGGGGGATTATGGGCGGACTCAATTTGCATGGAAGCCCGTCTAGCTGCGGCCATGTTGCTTGCGGTGAGTCAGTGAAAGCCAAGAATTGACAGTTGTGAAATCACAAAAATACTTGATAGCCTACATTTGAGGCTTATGGCCGCCCTCACCATTTCACATTTCACATTTTTTTACATCAGTTATTACATAAAAGGTAGGAGGACATGCCATTAAACCCTTGGCAGTTGGCCATGACTGGTACCCTTACCAACATAACCTCTATATGTGAAAAACAATCAAAAACCCTGGTGTGATATATTTTCCAAATATAACATACAAATACACCTTACAACACTTTATGGGATGCTCTTATCACTGTGGGTTAAATTGCAGTTGTACATGTAGAATTCACAGTCTCAATTTAAATAGTCAGTAGAGATTCACGAGAGTCCACAGAAAAGACAAGACCATCTGTACCCACATCCCACTCACAGGAATTGGGAAAAAAAGAAGACAGATTGCAGTTGGATTCATCGACAAGGTGTTACCACAACTCTTTTGATTTGTTTTCAAAATCTCTACTTGGTTCAGCTGGAGCAGGACTGGCACAGTGGTGAGAGCACTCGCCTTCCACCAATGTGGCCCAGGATTGATTACCTGATTCAAGGCCATAATTATGTGGATTGAGTTTGTTGGTTCTCTACTAAGCTCTGAGAGGTTTTCTCCAGGGAAGTACTCTGGCTCTCTGCTCTCCTCAAAAACCAACATTTGATTTGATTTGTCCTGATTTCAAGTGATTTATAATTTTCCCAATTAGTAGACTAGGAGCATTCGAGCCCCGGGGGAACAGACGGGGATGCTTGTCGTTAGGGGTGTAAATTTTGGATTTTGGTCTCGCTTAGGGTGTTCCGGGCAAAGCGCCAATATTTTAAGCCGCCAAGGTCTCGTTTAGGGTTCCGCTAAGAAACACAGAGTTACACGAAGAGAAACGGAAGTGAAATTTTCTTTTTGACTTGTTTTTAGGGGTCAAAATTTGCTTAAGCCACACCCAGATTGGTCTCCTTTAGGGGTCACAAAAAGCTTGAGCCACGCCCAGATGGTCTCCTTTAGGGGTTAAATTCAAAATTTCCGACGAGCATCCCCGTCTGTTCCATGTGGGAGTCCCCCCCCCCCCCACCCCAGGATTCGAGCTCAGCTACATAACATTGAGACTTAAATAAAGGGATTATCATTTTTATTATTCTTCAACTCTCTCCAGTTGTCGGGTATTCTACTGTGTAATGTTTATTGTGTCTCAGCAACTCCCCGTAGCTTAGAGACACAACACTTTCTGCAACAGGTGAGCAGTTCCAAGAATGGCCGATAATTGTACACTTCCAAGGAAGTCAGGTACATCTAGCTTGCCAAACCAGGTCTTTGCACCTTTTGATATGCTTCCAAGAGCACCAATCATGATAGGAATTATTGTGATATTATTATTGATAGGTATTATTATTACTGTTTGCCATTGCAGTTGGGGGGTCATTGTATTCAGGGGAATACAATGACCCCCCCCCCCCCTCCCCACCAACAGTATTTATTTGTCCATCAGTTGCAGACAGAATGTTTTCAATTAAATTTGATTTGTTAATTAAGTTTCTTTCCCACTATAACAATGTCAAATTGTATCTAAATATTTGTAATATTTCACTCTTCTGGATACGAAGTAGAAGTCTAATAAAATTTAAGCTTCCTTTCCAAGAAGACTTGCTGCAAGATCAAGGTCATCTTTCCAAGAAATTAAGGGTTGCAGAACAATCGAGACTTGGATAAAATTCCATATATATAACATTTCCATAAACTAGTAGCTAAATGCAAATTAAAAATTTGCGTCGCTCTTGATCGACCGATTAAAAGCAGCAACTGTACCTTGTTCCATATTTTCCAAGAAAACATGATTCATAAGAGTGTGTTCGGATTGGGGGCAGACGACAAAACGAACTTCCCCTCATAAATGAAAGCTTATTAAACTGTTTCCTCATGAAGTCTTTGCGTGTCTTCATGGATTGCTTTATCCTCCCAATAATATGTGAAAATGTTTCGACATCATACGATCGCAAACCAAGCTATTTTACGAGTGGAACAACAAACATTTTCAGTGACACACAAAGGCGAACACTCCAATTTAATTTGTAAACAGATCATGCTTCCTGATCTATTCGACGGAGTCCTGTAATTTGTACGTAATTGCTGACTTCAAAGTGAAAGTTTCGATCAAGCTGAGAGAGTGGACTTTTAGATAGAAGAATTGCTGTCGTTTCCATCGATTATTCAATATTTATTCTACTTGGTGGGAATATGGACTCTATATTCTGCACAAGCAACATATATAATGGGTCTGAAATGATGTTGATATTTCAGGTCGCTAAATGTACAATCCCTCGCATTTGGTTTCAATAATTTAAAAACACAAAGGCGTTTAATGGTCTTGAGAATGGTGAATTAATGACCTTGCACCATGACTCACCTTGTTAAAAATAATTGTCAGTTGAACTGGGTCTGCCTGCTTTAAAGAAAACTGCAAAGAAAGCATTGAATGTGGAGGATTGAAACCGGTGTTCGATTCACATGAAGACCATATGAAGGGATACAACGGCTTACTTGTCCAAGAGGAGAGTCGCAATGCGATTTACGAACAGCAAACCAAAGCCAAGGCTTTCTCTGCGAGGCCTGATCCATCCTACGGCAATACAATCTAAGAAAAATATTCCAGAAACCAGGAAAGTAAGCCCGGTTTTTCCAAATATAGAGACGGGTACCCGAGAGAGATAGGAGGCTTATGATGCTACCTCCAGGGAGGACTCCGTTACAATTTTGCCGCCACCATGTGTTTACTATAGCCATATATGGTAAGGATATCCTTTTGTGAAATAAAGCATGTGAACTACACATGAGAGGGAGAGTTTCACTTTCACTTTTTTCACAGGAGCGCTTACCATTTGAATGAAATTTTCGGTGAGAATGTTTCGACAAATGGTACTGTACGTTCTGTAGTTAGAAAAAGAAAATGTTCTGGTTGAAAAACAAATGAAACCGTCTATTTTCTCTGGCACTTGGAATTGTGGACAAATGGTACAGAAATGTCCGGGCATTCCGGTCAAAGCGAGAAAAAGGGGGATACCTCGAAAGGTATCCCCCTTTTTTTTTCCGAAAACATTCCACCGAGATGAACCGTTCCATTTGAATTCTCTCCGGGATTACCGAAATTTCCATTCAAATGGTAAGCGCTCCAGGTCTCGAGGAACGGACCATTATTTTTTTTTAATTAGGTGGGAGAGGGGTCGGGTCTGAGCGCATTTTCTGAGTACAACAGTTCCAAGAATTTTTGCAACCCTCTGCAAGAACGTTTCGTTGCAATGTAATGTAATATTCCTGAGACCAAGTAGGGCTTGTCTGAATGTCTTCTCGGGCTTATAGAAGTAATGACATATCCAAGATCTTCCAGGTTTTCCCTACTTCTCAATATGTAATTTAGTGGTTTTTCGGAGAAAAACAAAAAATAGTAATGCTTAAACACAAGAGTGAATTACCTATAGCTAATTTACTCTTGTTAAAAATAAAGATGCCGAGACTGTTTGAAAGGTTGTGTTCTTCCTGGATCTCTTCTACTCGTTCGGGCTCGTAAGCAGCAATTAATAATGAAAGTCGATTTTCTGTCGACGCTGTGCAGGCTTCCATGCAAGATGACTGGTCACAAACTAAAATGTCCTGTTCGGGGTGGGGAAGTGACAAATCTACGTTTCAGAGAAAAACGGGAATTTAAAGATTTTGCAAGAAATTACGAGGATGACAACAATTAGTGGAAACTTCTATTAATTTCGGGAAAAAAGCGAACAAAAAATATCCATTAGAGCGGAAAAGCCGGAAAGATTAACCCGGAAACCGGAATCGGAAGCCGGAATCGCAAATCTCTTTAAAATAGTCCACTTTCGTAGGCGCTGGGAAAATAGCGCGAAGATCACCGTAGTTTTCCATATACCCGTGAACTGTGATTAGGAATGGAAAATTACTGATCGAATGGTCCATTTCCGGGTTTGAAGTGAGTCTTGGTACGCAACTATTGAAAGGGAAATGAGCTTGTCTCATTTCCAATTGAATGGTTGTGCACCAGGACTCGCTTTAAAACTGAGGCATGCATCAACTCGGAAATGGGCTATTACCATGTGTTCTCATTACGCGGCATCCGCGTCAAGGTTTCCGTTCGTGGAATTCCGTTTCTAAGTTTTTTCATTACTCATCGTAGCTACAATTTGCAATTTCTTTAAGTTTCCCACATCCCGCGGGGAGTGTCGAGAGAATTGTGCGAATAGCCCTTATTCCCGATAACCGCCGTGTTGGTTTTTAAATTGTCATGCAAATTAGCCATGTGTTATGCTGGGGGGCAAACAATGGAACAAAGGCAAATTGCGGAAAATCGGATCGTCGAAATATTGAATTAACATTGCTAAAGTACATTTTAGAATTTAGAATTAATTACCTTTTATAATAATTTTTTATCTTTTGATTGCCTCCGACATATTGACTGTCTACGTCGTTATCTGCTCATTTTTCACTAAAAAAACATCGAAGTAACTTGTGTAATCATTCTATTTTACTACTTAGGTGATAAACATTCAATGAACGTGAAACAAATCATATGTGTGGCTAAGATGTTTGTTATAACCTCTCGAACTTGTGTTGTTTGCCCTCAAAAATGTGTAGCTAATTTGCACGATAAAGGCAAATCCAACATGGCGGCTATCGTGAATAAGGTCTATTCATTTGCTCCACCTTGGAATCATGAGCAAGATAAGATCTGGAGGAAATCTGGAGAAGAAACCAAGATATAATTAATTCTGTAAGAAACAGACAACTTTTTTAAAAGACATGTTTCGGCATGCTTATGCCATCATCAGTTTAATGAGTTCCTAAGTGTGAACAGTTATAAAGTCTACGGGTAGATGAAAAAGTTATTACAACATGACGTAATACAAAAGTGGGTACTATTTACAGCGTGACACCACACATCAAGGTGTAAACTAAAACGTGAGAAAAGTGTTGTAATGCTGCAATTGTTTGTTAAGTTCCGGTTTGATCTTATTTACATAAAAAGCTTCTTTGAGTTTTAAATCAATTGAGTTGCTCTGGCAGAATCCAGAATACCAACATACGAAGGGGAGTATTTGTTCTTACATAACGGAGATGTGTTAAGGGCCCACAGACGGATTTTTCGCGCGTTGCTAAGGATGTGAAATGTTACTTCCGGTGACTGACGTCATCATATCATGAGCTGACAAGCTTAAGAAAACCCACTCACAAGCAAAAGTCACCGCACAAACTGTTGTTTCCATCGAAGGTTTTTCTTCGCCCTTCCTCGCGCTCGTTCTCAGATCAACTGCACATGCGTAAACGAACTGACTTTCGGTTTGAGAAAAACGCTAAATTTCCGCGGTCTTTAAATTGAATTATTTTTTTTTTACATGGCACGTTTCATCCCCAAATACAGAATATAGCTAAGCATTGATTTTTTAAAATCATCTTTTTTGAAAAAGTTATGGGTACGTATGTTCTCAGTCACATACGTCACATACGTCAAAATGTAGCAGTTCTAAAAATAGAAAGATACGGGACAGGGTTGACTCAAGGGTACAATACAGATGGAAGCTCCGGGTAATGGGCTCCTAGTATTTCAGTATCGTTTATGTCTTTAAAAAGAACACTTTTCAAAATAAAAAGAAAACCATGCTTGGCTGGATGCAAAAACGAATACAAATTATTAAACCATCGATTAAATACCCAAATTGTGTAGCACGGAGACAAATTTAGAGTTTTCTTTTATTGGTCACGTGACCATGGGCGTGGTATGATTACGTCATATTTAGGGTAATTGGCTTACCAAAGTTGGAAACTGACCAAAATAATGCCAAATTCTCTCAAATTACTTAACCATTACATCCTTAGCAACGCACCCCAAAAAATACGTCAGTGGGCCCTTAAAATGCTTAAAAATGTGCGAGTTTTTATTGCTTTCCGTGTTTTCTTTTATCCTTTTCTGTGTGTTCTTTTTTCCTTTATAACTGTTCACACTTAGGAACTCATTAAACTGATGATGGCATAAGCATGCCGAAACATGTCTTTTAAAAACGTTGTCTGTTTCTTACAGTATTTATCATACTTGCTACTATTGCGATCTTATGGAAATATAATTAATTATTCAGTAATCGAACCAGTGTGTTCACTTGTCAAATAGTGAACGGAGATTGAATTCTTGGATTTATTTGCCTTATTTTTGTGTGCACTTGCATAGAGTGTGCTTTCAACAACTGAGGAACCTTGGAGTTCACCACTTGAACCAACGAGTTCGCCAATCGAAGTTCAGTGCCTTGTTAGGTTATCAAACGAAGAGTTCAGTCGCCCGGCAAACACTGTGACTGAGCATAAACACGAAATTTGAAGCAACTTTCTCACTGTACGATACTCGCCGTGATGAATTCAGAAATCCAGTCAAAACACTCAATCAGATATTTGTTGGTTTCTCGTCGAAAAGCGTCACACTCTATCGAAGTTCAGTACCTAAAATCGACCATTGCTGAGGGCCCATTAGGGGGATCTTAGTATTCTGTATCGCATTAATTTTTGGCCTAGATATCCCGTATCCCGTTAATTCTTGTGGTTTGTATCCCTATAATAGGCCACTTCGGAAAATACCATAATACTCTTTGTTTGTCCCCCAAAATTTTGAATAACTTTTGTTTTCTCTTGGGACCATTGTAAGTTCCGAGAGAAACTGGAAACAATGCTTATGCAAAATTTGGGGGAACAAACAAAGAGTATTATGGTATTTTCCGAAGTGGCCTATGCCAGTTACTTCTGATGACGTCAGTGTGCACCTGGGGGGTAGGAGGAGGGGGAGGGGGAGAGGAAGAGTTTTTCACGAACACGTTTTCTAGAGAGAGATATTGGTAGATATTGTGACAGATGAGAATAATTGCATTTGCGAGTATCGTTTTCACTTTTACGCCTTCTATATTGACCAACGAACCTTTAATTTTTCAGGTTTGATGCTCGGCAGTAAAGTTTGAAAATATTCTCGTGTCTTTGTGCTAATCATTCTCACTAGCCTCACTTTAAAGAAACAGTTCTTTGGAATTTGTTAGTGCTAACGAGGCTAGTGAAGATGATTAGCATAAAAAAAAGCCTTACTTAGCCGCCATTTATGAATATGGTCTATTCCCGGAATCTCTTCTTTAAGTATCCTGATTCCGATTAATTTTCACCCCAAACATCCCGAGTCCCTACAATTTTTTTACCTAAATATCCCGTACCCAGATAACACTTAATAGGTCCGCATTTATTGCTGAGTTCCTGTTACGCTAAACGTAACGTGATATACACCTTATTCCAAAATGGCCGCCATTTAGATATTCTTTGCTTTTCATTAAAATTAGACCTTGAAGCCTCGTTCAAGGCAAAATATTCTTTTGAATTTTCAGCTCAAGAACGAGGCATCAATGGCTAATTTGAATAAAAACAAAAGAATATTTAAATGACGGCCATTTTGGAATAAGGTCTATAACCGTTATAATTTCCATACTGACACAACCAGGCTATAAATAACGCACGCTGGTGATAAGGTATCAGATGGACTCTTGTACGCTTTTTAGTTTTGCGCAGTTTATGTTTGTAGGTACAGAGGAAAATACTTCTTGAGAAGAAGACCCCATGCTTCTAATAGAAGGTTTCATTCTTTCGTCATCACTGACAAAGAAGCACACATATCATCAGTATGGTAATTTATCATTCCACAATTTAGCCATTTGACTATATATGGTCAAGAGAACGCGCAAAATATGAGGTAATTCACTGTAGTGTCCCGGTTTGACCGGTTTAGGACAGAGCAAATACGTAGGGAATGAGAGTTTTTCAATAAAAGAAATTGTTTTCAACACGATGCAATGCAAAGCCCGGGAATTTAGCTAACCCTAATTTACCCTTAGCCTATACCACAGTTAGTTCAGCTGAATTTTGCTACCCTATAGTAGAGTAAACTTCCCAAATCCTCACTAACCTATTGTCGACAGTTAATAATACCAGGAGCCCATCCCCCGAGCCTCCATCCAGACTATATCCTTGAGTCAACCTTTGCCCGTATCTTTATATTTTTAGAGTATTTTGTGAGACGAACGCGATGACTGGTGCGTGACTACTTGTGATGTAATACAAAAGCTTTGTTCTGATTGGACGGCATAATGCATTCGCGGGAATTTGAACGTCTAAAAATAAAAAGATATGGGCAAAGGTTGTCTCCAAATGTTTATATGGAAGATTGAGGCTTCGGGTGGTGGGCTCCTGATAATACCCAGTAGTGTTTTATGATAGACATCTATCGACACTGTTGAGGCTGAGTTGCGTAAATTTAAACTTTGTCGATTTGAATTTTAAATCTTTTTTAATTGCAATTTATGGTATCCTTAGTCTAGATTAAATCTTCAACCAACTGGTCAGATTCGTGAAAAATAATATCCTATTTTAGACCAAACGCTCTGATTTATATACCCTATCCTAGAGTAAACTGCTTGAAAAACCATACCCTTCACAGCGGCACATACCAATATAGCCCATATATGGCAGTACTCTTCCCCCCCCCCCCCCCCCCCCTTTTCCCCGGGCTTATTTTGCAATCTAGACGATTCTCAACCATTGCAGGAAGAAGCCAACATACTGGAAGATGGCGTATTAGTAGGTAATAAATCTCGTATTGAATGGTTTAACATATAATACGTGCGGGCATTTTGCTCGTTGCTTGTATTCTTCCTCGCCCCTTGGTTAAGTGACAAAATACAGCGCCAACTGTGAATAGCTCCAACAAGGGACGAATGATCGAAGACGACATTTTCTTAAAT
>NC_090883.1:2718627-2743627 GCF_036669925.1 Montipora capricornis
TGGGATAAAACATTTAAACTACGTCCCATTTAGGGTTTAAGTAGTTGAAGTTTCTTCAACAGAACACACTTGCGACGTTTGTGGTTTACACGCGGTAACTTCTGGGGGGACTCATCAACAGATCTCTCCGCGTTTTTTTTTTGAAGGTCGCAAAAATGACTGTGAACGCGTTTTCTTCCATTTCAACCAAGCTAAAAGTTAGTCGAAATGTTTGATTGACCAAACAATCTAAAAAAGGTTTTCCTTCCAAATGAACACGAAAACGACCTAATCAACCTTAAATGACTTTCTCCTAACAGATCACGAAACTTACCAACGCGATTCTCTATTTTCGAATGCCCCATAATACACTTTGTTTGCCACCATATTTTGCATAAATTATTAATTTCAACTGCTCTTGGGGACACTGGGTATACCCAACAGACAACAAGCTTTTATAACGATAAACGCTTCGAAGTGCCCTATAACCATCCTTTAGTCACTGAAGTCCAGAAAAGTTGGCGAAAACTACACAACGTGTCCACATTACCCCATTCCTCAAAAGAAATAAATGATTATTCGACCACACAAATTGTGAAGAGAATGGACGCTTATTTGTGAAGGAGGTAAGATCCTTGTGAAGAAAATGATAAACAATAATACGGTTTTTTAAAAAAAGACGTATTATATATATCACGTTATGTGCGTTGAAGTGCACAAAACAAAACTGGTACTGGTGCCATGACCAGTTGATGGTAATATCCCGGACGCATGTTTCCCGATTGCGGTTTTAATATTAAAATATTCACTTTGAAAATACCCTTGATTAGAAAATGATCAGCATACAAAAACCATATTTACCGTAAAAATATACCCTCTTATATTATCCCATATGAGAGATTTTATTTCACACCTAAGTAGAATATTTTTCCTTCCAAAACAATTAACAAGAATAAGGGACTTTTCCTTGATTCATTGGAAGGAAAATAATAGTGAAAAATTGTGAAATTCGAATTTAATTTTCATCAGACCTTCTTCTTGTTCTCACGGGAAGACTTAACAAGCGAGCGATGGAGGTTACATAAGCCTCAGTTCCATGCTCGTTCCAGCCCAACCGCAGAAAATGTGGTAAGCAACAACAAACAATCACGTAATAAATTAGAAGTCTAAAATACACTGAACTAAAGTACTCGATTCTGAATGGTCGAGAGCAGAACAATTAATCAAATTGTCCTCCTGCGGAGTAAATGTTAAGCTTCTGAGGTCACTACGCGACAGCAACTATGAAAACGGCAAAAGCAGACCAAAATGGACCACTTTTTTTCTAATGAAAATGACGAGCAAAAACATCTTTAAGTAAAGTAATTGCCTATAGCAAGCTAATCTAGTAATACCAAGAAGAGTAATCAAACTGGATGAACGTTTTTCATAGTTGAATGAATGTTCTTTCTAACTGAACGAATCTTAAACACTCTTTTTTCGAGAGTCGATCTAGAACATTTTACTCAGAGCATTATAATCACAAAAATCGCGAAATTTTTTCGCACAATTGGGGCCTGATAAAATTCCTCGTGATGTTTTCAAAGTTTCTCCCATTTTGAGACAAACCATTACCCATACACGAGATTTCCTAAAACTTCTTGGTAAACAAGGCAAGATAAATTAAAACCTAAAAATTTTGGATCGTCTAAAATTTCGTTTAATTTAGTTAGCGTAATGTTCATATAAAGCTATGACTAACATGATAGAAGTACCCGTTAACATTCCTAAGTTTTGTGACAAAACTACAGACCAATCGCCTCCTTCTTGAATGTACTTGCCAAGTTCTGGAAGCTGTGTAGAAAGATAAGAGTCAGCGTTATCCATTTCGGTCTTCCTATCACCACGCTTGCATTTCACTCCAGAAATACCAGAAATACAAAAAATATAAAAATTTCAGATGAAGTAATGGGCCATTTCCGAGTTCATGTCTGCTTCCTCTTCAAAGCGAGTCTAAGTGCGAAGTTTTTCTTATGAAAATGAGTTTTCATTCATATGTAAAGTAGAGCTAATTACCAACACAAAACTTCGCACTTAGACTCGCTTTGAAGAGGAGGCAGACATGAACTCGGAAATGGCTTATTCGTTGACTGCCTCCAGCCTCCCCCCCCCCCCCTCCCCCTCTGCGGGTGTAGACGCGGCTGCAAATCTGTGCTTGTTTTAAAATCACCATTAGACCACCAGCATCACCATTGCAATGCAAGATTAAAGTGCTACTGTGACGAAATTTGAATCTTCCCTATCGAAGCCATTTTGGCACATAAACACGTAGTCTGTACGAGAAGAAGAATGCTGTTTACCATTTTCAAATATCTCTTTTTGTTCTGGAGATATTCAAGTTTTTTTAATATGCAAATTAGCCAAGTGATGACGTCATAAACCCTACCAAATTTTGATCAAGTATGATGGAGAAAGATATCTCAGCCAATTTGTATCAGAAATACTTGGTTCTTTGCACTAAGATTCTAGTAAATGTGTTCCACAATATGAGCATACCATTTTTTGTTACCATGGCAACATACTGGGTTCCAGACCTCCCTGATATTAAAAGCTTTGCAGACCACCTTTGGCGTTCTGTTTTGATATTTGCAAATGGTGCCTCATCTGCATGATCCTGCCAGCATATAAAGATGTTAGGTCGAGTTTGTGGCCTTGGTTAATGTATTTCTAGCCTGAGATCACCAAAATATTGAAATCAGGTTGGAGGGGACTGGAAAAGAGTGAGTTACCATGGGAACCAATTTCTTTACAGTCGTAGGTGTGTTGCCTTCAGAACTATCAGCTCACCAAGTTTCAATGGTCTCTGTTGCAAATTGACCGAGATAGCTCTATTTATATTCTTGATGTTCTACTGGGTTGGGTGAATGACGTCATTAGCCTTCTCATTTGCATATTTAACACATTTTTCAAACTTAAATATCTCTGGAACCAATGCAGATATTTCCAAACGGTAAACAGCGTTTTTAATGTTTCATGGTACTCTATGTGATAAACCAAAAAACTCAAGGGATAAAAATTTGATCACAGTAGCACTTTAAGCTTACAACGTGTGGTCCCACAACTTTCAATAGAGAGTTTGTGTGTTTTATCGCACAAATCTATTGCCAGCAGTCACTTCGAAGAAAGAGGGGTTGGTTAAAATCACTCTTTCAAGAATTTTGCGACAGTTTGCATCGAGCTTATGCGCTTCACTTCCGACTAGTGGGTCCATCCCAAGTGGACAAAAGACTGAATTAAATTTAGCCGACAGTGGGTCCATCCCAAGTGGACAAAAGACTGAATTAAATTTAGCCGACAACGAGGGATCTATTTTGTTTACTGATGACTCTCGTTGCGAATTTAGTACATGAAAAAGAAAGAAAAAACTCTTTCGGAAACTCGAAAACTGATTCTTGCAACGGGATGAAGCACGCGTTTTTCTTGCGATTCCAGGATCCATTACACGCGAGTTAAAGGAAGGAAGAACACAAATTATATAGCCCAGGCCCCAGTTGTTGAATTAAAGGATGGATAACTTTATCCAGTGGATAGGTCACTATCCAGAGTATAAAACCTACTTCACGTTAAACCATGGCCAAGGTTTTCATACACGCCTTTCCAAGACGTGCCTAGAGTGTGCATATTCACGGTTATGTGAGCCGTAGAGAGGGATCAGTTTATTCCTTTTTCCTTTCTTCCAGTCAGGTCATCTGGAAAAGACTTACTGAAATATTTGCACAGATTGAAACTTTCAGTTCCAGCACATGGAAAAGGAATATCACGATTTGAGCGTTTGCTTTTTTGTTTGCAAGTTGCTACAGTCAATGAAAAAATGATCATTCTCGTATCAGTCTCAATAAGATGATCGCGCTTATCCTGCAAGCGAAAAATACCCCAAAAATTTCAAGTTTATCACGTGACTTACCATATCGACTAAAGACACGTAAAGAAACATTCCAGCAGTGAGCGCCAAGACCCACGAATGAGCAGACTGTATATCACCAATAATGATCCCCAGGACTAGTCCAATATAGGAAATAATGGCTGAGGCAACATTGTAGGTAACAGCCTGTCTGAAGGTGAGACCTGACTTGAGCAAGATCGCAAAATCACCTAAAATGAGAAAAAAAACGCAAACACATTTTAAATTCAAACTTACTTTTCCCTTTTTTTGGCTACAAAAGGTCTGTACGGGGCAGGTACAAAACACAGGTCACAGGTCATTTTTTACCGATACAGAAACAGCCCTAAGCGTTTACAAACTGTACAAATGCTAAATGACGAACAAAAGAGGCTAATGAGAGATCTTTTATTTCGTGTCATCCGACATAGCGACCATGATGCACTGTGGAAACCACCTATATTTGGCTTGTCACAAGACAACAGAAAAAGCCGTACAAAAGCACAAGACGATTCTGCTACAGTCCGTAGCACAGATTTGAAGAAAATTCCCCAATCCATTCACTTCATTTGGGCATCGAGCAATTTTTGTCCTTACCTAACTCATGAGGAAGCTCGTGGCAAAACACTGCTATGGCTGTGGTGAGACCGCTGGTCATTGACACCGCAAATGCAGCGCCAACCGCCAGTCCGTCACTGAAGTTATGAAAACCGTCACCAATAATCACCATCCATGCTACAGAGGCTATTGAAGTATGCTTGTCAATACTGTGACTATGATGGTGGTGATGATGGTCATGATCATGTTGATGATCATTGTGATATTCCCCATGGTGTTCCGCCTCAAAGCCGCTTGTGGTGTCAGTTGTGGTGGTTATCGTCTCAGAAAGCACTGGGGACCTGTTCTTGTTAGCTTGGAAACAGCGAATGTCCTCAAAATTTCGATCGGTGAGGTTTTCAGATTCGCCAGCGCTGGTGCCCAAGTTTTTACCGCTGTAAACACTTGGTTGGATGCTGTGTAAGACAGCCACAAGTTCCGCATCACTTAAGCTGTGCTTGCCTTTTTCACTCATACAACCCTGGTGGTGACAATCGAGACCCAACTCCCATAAGGAACCTTTTCCTTGGGGGCTTTCAGAGCTGTTGCATGCACGCTCCTCTTTACCGGACTCGACTTCGATGTAGCAGCTCGCGTGGAGCTGATTTCCAGCCAGTCTCGACCCAATCATTTCTTCATACTCTTGAATGTACTCCTTCTTTTGCGCGAGGCTCTATCAGAAAACAAAAAAAAGAACACTGAATTATCACAATATAAAGGGAAATTTGTTTTACTGACACGAGGAAAGTGAACATGACAGATACTTGTGGTGATAACTTGACAACACGGAAAACAAAAAAAAGCACAGAACTAAAAACTGATTGACAAGACCAAATTTACGATTAGGCATGATTTTTATTTAAAAAGAAGCTATAGAGTGTGTTCGCTCATGTGACCAACTGCCATATTTGCATACTAAAACAAAAACAAAAAATTTTTGATAAAAATGGACTTCAATAATCCTTATCTGAGTTATCAGCGGTTTTGCCGCATAAACGAGGCCAAGGGGTCATTTTGTATTGAATTGACCCTTAAGCCTCTTTTAAAGAAAGAAAATATGCCTGCAGGTTCAACTGCAATAAGGTCCATTCCCAAAAGAACATTTCACTCCTCCAATATGGTCACCGCGAAGTCATGTGAAACAACTCTATTAAAACGACTCTCGCGATAGGTTTAAGAACTAATGGACACAAGAAAACACACCACAGAAACAATGTAGCCTAATACTACACAACAGAGCTGTGCTCTATAACGATTCAGTGAAAGTAGGGGTTATAAAGAGCTGAGTGGTATCTGGTTCTCTGCCAGCAGAGGTCTCTTTACATTTGCGTTCGCTCGTCTGACAAAGACACCTCTGCCATGGGTCGAAACTCACTGTCTTGAACATGCGCGTGCGATTACTTAGCGACCGAATCCTAACGTGATACTTTACATGTTGTGGGGGCTCACTTAACAACAGCGGAATTACTGTAAAGGAATGCACAAGACACAGTGGGCTCAAGTCACAAATAGCAAATATGTCATGGCGCATGCGTTTTCAACAGTACCGTCCCTTGAAGGTCGTGGACGGCGATTGGATCAGAGCGAGTTTTGACCCGTGGCAGAGGTCTCTTTTGCTGCACTCGTCAGCATGGCGAACGAAAAAAAAAACCTCTGATAGCAGGGAAGATATCTGGGAAAATAACCCAAAAGCACCTATGGATATGGCAAACTAGTTGCTTAGCGACAGGCAAAAGGACAACTGAAGAATCAGAGTCCTATGCAGGAATCCAACCGACGATCTCAGTGACACTGATCAGATGCTCTACCCATCATTTGAGCTCATGGAACCCGTGGGGAGCTTGGTCGTTTATCTACTAGGGGTCCTGTATGGACAATGTGTCCATAGGCACCGAGGATTCTGCCTAGGACTCTAATCCTTCAGTCGTCCTTTCGCCCGGGCGCTTGTATATCAATCACAAGGTATACTTCGCGTCACTATAACGCCCTCGCCATCACTAGATTATGAATGATGTCAGTGTGTGCGCGTTGCTGACTTAGCATGCAAAAAAGGGGTTTGGAGCCTTCAAACCACTTTCTGAAGCCATCATTCCACACATGTTTGAAAGCGTTGGGCTCCGTGGAAGGAAAGGAAAGGTACTTTATTTAAGTGTCTAGTCGTTCTGGGGGACACTGTAAACTGAAATTAACAATCAACGCAAATCAAGTCAAATGTTGGTTTTTGAGGAGAGGGGAAACCGGAGTACCCGGAGAAAACCTCTTGTTGCAAAGTAGAGAACCAACAAACTCAACCCACATATGACGCCGAGTCTGGGAATCGAACCCGGGCTACACTGGTGGAAGGCGAGTGCTCTCACCACTGCGCCATCCCTGCATGCACCCCGCAAACAGTGAGAAACAGGCGGACAATGAGGAAATAGCGCCTCACCATTTTCTCAGGTGGTGTAACATCCTTGCACGCGTGCGACTTCTCTGGTGACTGTCTTTTCCGTGATAAGCGCGCTTTTAAAACGCATTCCACCAAGAAGAAGACATAAATCCCTGCCATTATGACACAGGATTTGAAAACGTTGGTCCTATGTCCCTCACGGCCATGTTCTTCACTATCTCCATCATCATGAAAAGCCTAATAAAAACACAATTGAGAATTCAGGCTTCTTTTCTGGAATAAAAAGTACTTACCGGTTTCTAAAACCAGTTGCAAAAGTAGTTGAGATATCTAACCATGAAAAGTGAAACTGAGACAAGACTGTTCACCACGTGATCCAACATCATAGAGATTTAGCATCACTTTTACTTGAAACGCGAACGGCAAAAGTGACCACGTGACCATGATTTTCCCGCCATTTTCTACGTTTGCCGGCTGCCACTTGCCGTTTCTACGTGAAAGCAGGCATTTTCGCGTTTGCCATATACGTGAAATTTTCTTGTTTTTCTTTTACATAAGAAGTTCCAGGTGATCTGGTGACGTAATTCGGAGGACTGGGAAGAAAAATTTTAAAGCCGTATCCCACAACCACGCGCGGCCTTCGGTGTTGTTTTTAAACTCCCTGCAGTATTTCCATCGCCAAAACTCAACAGATCATTCCGTGTCTACCACATTTCCTCTTACTGAATGAACATTCAAGTAGACCCGACAAGATTTAACCTCGCCTCTGCCATGCTGATTTCGATAATAAGGCCGCGCGCGGTTGTGGGATACGGCGTTAAAATTTTTCTCCCCAGTCCTCCGAATTACGTCACCAGATCACCTGGTTGTTTAGGGAAAAAAAGTACACAGAACCATTTTCCGGTATTTCAAAGGAGGAAAAATTAGATTTCATAGGTATAGAGTTCAAAAATTATTGCCAGGTGTTTTGGCTGACCTGTCAAAATTCAGTTCAACTCAAGTTATTTCCAAGTTTATTATACCCTCGTTTTTAAACCAGGCGGCGGAACGTACACTGTTTTTCAATGGGCTTTAATCACACGGCCGCCATGTTGAGCCCCGAGGGATTTAAAACTTTTGTTTTTGCGCACCGTGGGCTGAAACTCGTTCTCAAACATTTCAACTCGAGGCTCAGGGCACGAAATCTATTTTTTTATGGCCAGTATGGCCACCGCGCGAATAAGGCCTATGGTAGTTAAGTTCCTAAAACTAATCACTCTTCCCAGGAGTCCCAAAACTAGGGGAATGAATGCATGTTCACCGCTGGATTCGTGCACTGACACAGGAATAGACGAAGCATTTTGGGAGCAACATTTCGGGCTTTTAAAACATATGTCCTGTTCGTTCATCCAGAGCACAGCCTCCCAACTTATTTCCCACTTAGCCTCCCCTTGAAAAAAAGGGTGGAGGGAATGTTTAACACTCCGCTATCAATCAATAAACATATAAGTGCGACAGACTCACGTGCGGTATAAGATGAAGCAAGGCGTCTCCCGCCAAAGTCCCAACAGCCAGCGCCACCAGAAAAGACATGAGCTTCTTGTAAAACGATCGTCCGATGAAGGGAATGATGGCAATCGCAAGAAGTGACGCCAGACTAATGACAGTGATTGACAGCACGCCATATCCCCATACTAAAGAAAAAAGATGCTGTTACAGTAATTGATTTCCTTGGTGGTGACTCTGAACCGGCACCAAGGCAAAAGGAACCAAACGCATCACAAGCAGAAAAATCGACAAAAGGCGAGCAGTTGAAACTGGGAAAAGCAATAGAAACCAAAATCCTTTGTGGGCGAACGCACCGGTGGCTCAGTTGGTTGTGTATCGGGCTGTCACGTGGGAGGTCAAAGTCTTCTCGGATAAGGACTGTAAACCGGAGGTCCCGTCTCATAGCCCGTGTTGGAATTTAAATAGTATGGGACGTTAAAGAACCCATTCACTTCTCGAAAAGAGAAGGGACCGCGCACCGGTGGCTCAGTTGGTTGAGCACCGGGCTGTCACGCGGGGGGTCGTGAGTTCAACTCCGGCCGGACCAACATTCAGGGTCTTTAAATAACTAAGCCGGAGGTCCCGTCTCACTACCCTTCAATGTTCATAATCCTGTGGGACGTAAAAGAACCCGCACACTTGTCGCAAAGAGTAGTTCCCGGTGTTGTGGTCTGTCTTCTGTGGTATATCATGGTTGGGAGGGTAAATGCTCGGAGAAATTAGCTACATCAAGCTACTCTGAAAATCCGAGGGTAACTAAAGATATATGATATGATATATGATGTGAGGTTGTCCCCGGTGTTGCAGTCTGCGCTACAGTTAGTGAATTAGTCCTGAAAAGCCCCGAGGGGGAGAAACCAATAACTTTACGTCACTTCACTTCACCATTTCTGGTTGAGGTTGAAGCATCTTTTCTTTCGCTTTTCACCAGGCCCCAGTTGTTCAAAGGATGGATAGCGCTATCCGCCGGATAAATTACTACCCCGTGGATAAGTCATTGCGAGACCAATTGCGCTATCCAATGGATAGTGATTTATCGGGTGGAAGGCGTTATCCACCTTTGAACAACTGGAACAGGTCAGAGACGAGCAAGCAGGTGGATTTTACGCACGCGCAGAGGCGAAACGTCGTACAAAGAGCGGCTGACTTTGCTAGACTTACTTCCACTTTCTCTAGATCGTGAACTTAAAGATTTGATCTCTTTTTATAAATGCCTTTACTGTAGTACCGATTTAGATGTTCTGAATTAATGTATCTTTTGTTTCCCATGGTTGTACAAGACTAAGTAACTCCTTTAATCTTCGCACCCCTATTTGCAAAACAACAACTTTTCAGGCCTCGTACTTTAACAGAATAGTTAAACTAAGGAACTATGTTTGTAAGCTAGCACGATCCAACTAGTTTCTCCTCGTCTACTGCCTTTCAACTTTTTGTTCGCAAATTAATGAGCACTCACCTGCCGGTGGTATATGAAATTAATTACCCCTGCACGTGGACACTAGTCCCTACGTACCCATGCCACTCGTAATTTATTTTATTTTTTGTACGATTGTTTGAGTATTCATTTTATTTTATTTTAACCTAGGTCTTAATCTCGGGGCGGTGCCTCGCATGGGACGTTACCCCGCGGTCACATTCGCGCTTACGACTATCCTCAAGCATGCTTGCTTGTGACGTCAGTCAAGCAATCAGTAGCAAGGGCTAGAGTTTTAAGCAAGCACGACGTGGTCACATTGCACTTCGGTTCGAGTCGCGCGTTCGATGAAAATGGATGAACTGTTTCCCAGGCTAGTTTCAGTCGTTTCTGCTGATGAGGAAGGCGAACCTCTTTCGTCTAACCGTACAACTGTTCCTGGAACAGTTGCCTGAGCAGGATTATAAGAAATGTTTTGAGCAAAACCTTCCACGAATTTCCGTGGAGACGTAAAAGGTGGCGCAATTAATCGGCGGTGGATAAGTTAAGAATTGGTAGCTTGCTTTGCTTGTTCGGAATGGGCGATGACCTGGAAGCGTCCTAAGGCGAAGGCGTCCTGAACATATTCGAGTACAAATGATTCACAAGTCCGTAAGACAACAGCGGAATGAAGTAACGCTACACCTTTAATCAAAACTTCATTACGAGAGACCAAGCTGTCAAATTACCACCCTCTTCCTTATTGGTCAGCTTTCGTAAATTGTTTACCTAGCACAGTTAAGAGCACTGCAGAACGCTCTTGAGCTGAGCTGCGGATCCTGTGAAGTTCTAAGCAACTCCGCCTCTTTTTTAAGCAAGCAAGCAACGCCATGCTTGGTCGGTCACACCTGTGACGAGCTAGGAATGTGCTAGGTAACCAAATATTGGCCAAGCAAGTTCTAGTGACCGCGGGGTTAGTTGCACCTACTCCTTTTGGGTTTTGCTTCTTTTCTTCTTCTTTTCTTTTTTCTTGTGTTGTATTACAAATTTACATTGTATATTACAAGAGGAGTACCCAATAAAGCTGTGTAAAAAAAAAACTGGAGCCAGACGTCGTTGAAATACATAAATACATAAACAAAAACTGATGGACTTCTGACAAAAATAAACTCGAAAGCATGTTGGAGTACTAAGCTAACCCGCCGAAAATAAAGCATTTTTTTAGGTGCTACCGATTGCTGTAAGCAATTGTAGTTTTCTAGGAAATCAAACGCGTTGTTATTGATTTGAGCTCAAGAAGAGAACTGTTTTTGAAATATTTACTTTCAGGTTTGTCGCAATGCTAAGCATAATATCTCCGATTTGTAGCATTTTTTGTACTTTAAGTGTACTAAGTGTAGTGTTTCAGAATATTGAACAATTAGTAACAATTAAAGTGATCGGTTTGATTGGAAAAGATGCAAAGTTAAGTTCTTGGAGTCTTCGGCACTGAAAGCTACGTTGTTAAGCTGAAAGATACGTTATGCTGAAAGCTACGTTGTTATGCCACAACAAAGTTATCGGTTTGATTTGAAAAGATAGAAAGTTAAGTTCTTGGAGTCTTCGGCACTGAAAGCTACGTTGTTATGCCACAACATTTACTTTCACTATTTCTTTTGAAAAGGTAAAAATCTGCTACACTGTATAACGCCCGTGCAAGGCGTGAAGAGCTGTTGTGTTTGCTATGTCTTTCAGTTTTGCGTTCTGGTTTTTACCATTGTTCTAGGCTCTGAGGACCTGTGCTTAATCCAACGCGGTTTTTGTGAAGCGCCGGCTAAACTTCGTTTAATTAACAAAACCGAAACTTAGATGACACAGTCACAAAAACAAGAAACAGGCGCATTTTCATGCATCCTACTAATTCATCACCGAGTTTCGGTTCGTAGGTCGATTAAACTTACCACATAGCATGTCGTGGTCTGTACTTTCCAGTACGTTCTTGTTCGACTCCTTCTCTTGGTCACAAAAGCCTGCGCGAAGTTGATGAATCAACGAAGGACAAATGCGCACAAAGTCCGCTTGGCTTAAGCCTACCTTCTCATTCACTTTATGAATGCTCATCAATGTGTGTTCTTCAAGACACTGGAAAACAAAACAAAACACACTGACAACTTAACCCCTCGTCAAACAAATTAAAGCTATGAACTGCTGTTATAATGCATAACCGACGAAAAGTTTTAATGTGCATTCACGAAAACCGTGCCCAGGTTTCGTAAACTCAGCAATTAGGCGTTCGGAGTGTGGGTAAGAGGATGAACATGGCGAACGTGTCTCTTAGGGTCTTTTAGGCGGGGCTCTATTGAGTTCACTGTAGTTCCAGCATTAAGCTGCATGGGCGAGCAACAGATTACATAAACTAATGGCCGACGAATCTGTAGAAGCAAAGGAAAGAAGAGCAAGAAGAAGGGAAAAACGAATTAGGCAGCATGGCTCGCAGACACACGAAGAAATTGCTGATGAAGACGGTTGCTCGAGGTATAACAAGAAGTTGAATGACATTGAGGAATAGCTGGATAAAGTATTGTCGTTATTACCTGAAATTAAGGATTTAAGAGCTAAATTACGTTAATTAGAAAAGGAAAAAGAGGATCTGAAAAAGTCTTCAATTTTCGCAAGCAGAAATAGTTCAGTTAAAGAAAGATTCCTCTTCAACTGAGATAAAGAGGACAGGAACAAACAATAGACTTGACAAGTTAAGCGAACTGGAAAAACACGTCTAATTAAGCAAGAATGTTACAACAGACGAAATAATATCAAGTTGATGGTCTTGAATCGCCCAAGGATATCGAAAGACTGTTGAAGAAGTTCTTACAGAATGAAATGAAAATAGCCAGCAAGGATCTCGAAGAAATTCACTTCGGAAGAGTGCATTGAGTGCCAACACGTGTAAATACAGAAAAGAAAAACTACACTCCAAGACCAATAATAGCTTAGGTATCCTTCTTTCAAGACAAAGAATTTATTAAATCTCATATTAAGAATTTACCAATAGGAAAGAACCTTGGAGTGACGGATGATTTCCCGAAGCCAGTGGACGAAATACGAAAGAAACTTTATCCCGTGCTTAAGAAGGCAAAGCCAGAGAAAAAAAAAACAGCATTCTTCAATGTTGAAAAGCTGATAATTGAAAATGTTGTCTACCGCGGCCCTAAAACGAAATATTTCCCGTACTACGGTCAAATTATGGAAAGCTAATGATAATCAATAGTTTAAGACTCTCACAGCTTGGTTGTCTTTGTCTTTGCAGTGCTTCCGGCAGAGGTGTTTGCTCTTGTCTCAGACCAATTAGCCTGCATGAAGTTATTAGGGTGCAGGTATTTGTGCAGGTATTTTGGTTGAGCTTTTGTTTTATGACTGCGTTGAATGTTACTCGCCGCGTATTACTAGTCTGCGATGTTTAACAAGTCTATAAATTGAGAAAATTAAGCATCCATCTTATTTTAATAGTGTTAAAAGGAACTCAGACTGCTTTCCTTAAACGCCAGAGGGTTGAATAAGACCACCAAGTGACGACAGGTTTTTCGCTGGTTGCACCAACAAAAATCAGATGTAGTGTTCCCTCAAGACAATTTCTCATCCCCACGACTGTTAAAGCGAGGAAATCTGAATGGGGAGGCGAAATAATAGAAAGTCACGGCGCTAATCACAGAAGAGGAGTTATGATGATCCTTTTCAAACCTAAGCCGTGTTAACACTCAACGTTGATTATAATCAACTGAAGTATATATCAGGCTATCATACTCCATTCAATTTTATTGAATGGGCCATTTCCGAGTTGCGGTTTGTCTCGGTTTCAAAGTGAGTCTTGGTGCTCAAATATTGAAAGGGAAATGAGTTTGATTTGCATAAGAATACGCAACTCATTTGCATTTGAATGGTTGTGCACCAGGACTCGCTTGAAACTGAGGCATGCAGCAACTCGGAAATGGGCTATCATTATCTGCGAAAATTCAAATACAGTACGCAGGGAAACCTTGCAGTGTGAGACAAAATGGCGCCGTATCGCGTGGCTGCCACGATTATCATCACCATCATGCGCTTGAGGCGAGAAGAAAACCAAGGATAGCTTCCGAGAATAGAAAAAGACAAATCCAAACCTTCGCTCCATAAAGCGATTAGAAGTTTCGTCTGCTCATACCACCACGTGCTCGCCATTCTGTTCAATTACGCATTGTAATTACGTCAAACAACCCCTTTGAGGTTGTTTGAAGTAATTATAATTCAATTATAATCACCTAGTGTAATTAGTTGATGTGAACACATTCCAAACTTAATTGGATTATAATTCGATCATAGAGTGGTTTTCAATTGAGTGTCGAAAAGTAATTAGATAATTACTTTGGTTTATGATTACTTCACTCAGTGATTGGTTCAAAGTTCTCGCGCCACTTTCTCAACCAATCAGAAGTGAAACCAAAACCAATCGTGGCTCGCGCGTGCACATTTCCCCGCTTTGTGTCGGCTACGTTTAATTACTTCGAGTTTTGATTGGTGTACTGGATTGTCTCCGTCTTTTTTGATTGGCCAAAGTAATTACTTTGGTTTTGGATTTACGACACTCATTCGAAAACCGCTCCAATCGAGGCCTAATGTGAACACGGCTCTAGATTAGATATAACTATCCAAAGAACTGAAAATGATAAAAACGGCAGATATACATCATCTGTGAGGTACAAATTGACGGCGAAAAGTTTGTTTTCATCAATATCTATTCTCCGAATGACAATTCCGAACAAATAAAATTCTTTAATGACTTATTTATGTCCCCCGGGGGGGGCGGGGTACTTTAGGAATTTCTGGGTGGGGATGTGCCGCTGGTACCCTGGAACCCTTAGCCTATACCAGAGCTAGTTTCAGCTGGATTTTGCTACCCTATACTAGAGCAAACTCCCCAAATCACTCCTATCCTAGAGTAGCTGTTTCCCAGAAACTGAGGTCACTAGTACAGTCTAACGCAAAGCCAAAACAAAACCTTATACCACAATCACTTCTTTCTTAAAAAAGGATTTATTTATACTTGCCCAGTAATGCCAAGCACGTACGTACGCACGCATTATCAAGACAGTAAATTGTTTAATTTTAACCAGTATTAATACTACCAATTTCCGTCTGAATCCCAATTTTTGACAGTTAATAATATCCAGTAGATTTTTATGCTGGTCATCTATCAACGCTGTTGAGGCTGAGTAGTGAAAATTTAAATTTTTGAGTAGCAATTCCTGGTTTCCTTAGTCTACATAAAATATTCAACCAACTGGTCAGTTTCATATAAAATAATACCCTATTCTAGACCCAAACGCTCTGATTTATATACCCTATGCTAGAATAAACTGCTTGAAAACCATACCCTTCACAGCGGCACATACCTATATAGCCCACATATGGCAGTACCCCCCCACCCCCCCGGGTCTATGTCACGCATTACGAATTATGTAAATGAATTGTAATACGAGGTGGAGACTTAAACTGTGTGTTAACTGAATTGGAAAAGAAAGGAGGTCGACCAATCAACGAAAAGGAAAAAGTTACTCATGAGATTAAAAGCACAATAAATGTTCATGACCTTTTTGATGCTTGGAGTTGTACCTAGTTTTATATCGTGTAAGTCATAAGATATTTCTTTTCATCCAAAATTGTCATCTTCAGTCGTCCAAATTAAAGTGGTACATGAAAATCTGGTTTTATCACACGTGTTGATAAAGATCGAATTACTACCGGTTTTTATCAAGGTGTGGAGGAGCTTTGCCATTAATGGAAATATGGTAATTTGAATTTGTGAATAAATTAATAAAGTGAGAGACGTTCATTGATTCCGTGAGGATAGAGTGTACCTAGTAAAAAGATGAATTTTTTTTCCAGATTTTTGCGGCTTTCTGTGTTCCCGTGGTGTAAGGATAGGCCGCAACTTGTCATGTTGTGGTGGGAGTCATTAGGAAGATTAAAATGGCGCGCCGGCGCCACTGGTTTTGACGCAACTAAATCTCATAGGTGTTCGCGAAAGCGGTCTGACAATCTTCTCCCTGTTTCGCCTGTGTAGGTCTTACTTCTCACATAGTGTGCAGGTTATGCAATAGATGACATTTGCGGAGATGCATGTCAAGCGGTAAGTGACTTTAATGGATCGATTCGGTCCTGGGATCTTGACCATATTAGAAATAAAACAAAAAACGTGGCTACCCAGACCCGCTGTCACCACAGGAAAACATCGTGCCCAAGAAATCGATCAAGAAACCGCTCTACAAACGTCACAGAACGAGGAAACCAACAGAATTCCATTCACCCTCACCTACCATCCACAAAACCTTCAGTCAAAAAACTTCAAAATTCTCCGCAATGATCCAGAAACTAAACATATATTTCCTCTACCATCACTTATTTCATTCAAACGCGACAAAAACATAGGTAACTTTCTAATTAGGAGCGCATTTAAGTCTGACAACCAACTGGGAACTTTCAAATGTACACGCACACCATGCAAAACGTGTTCTTTTATTTCTAACATGGTTGAGATCTCGGACCGAATCGATCCGTTGAAGTCACTGACCACTTTACATGCATCTCCGCAAATGTCACCTATTGCATAATCTTCACACTATGTACTAAGAAGACCTACATGTACATAGGTGAAACAAGGAGAAGATTGGAGGACCGCTTTCGCGAACACCTACGAGATGTAGATGCACAGATGCGTCATAACCAGTTGCGCGCCACTTTAATCTTCCCAATCTCTCCCACCACAACATGACACAGAAAGCCGCAAAAATCTGGAAAAAAATACATCTTTCAACAAGGTACACTCTATCCTCACGGAATCAATGAACGCCTATCATTTCATTAATTTATTCACAAATTCATGTTACCATATTTCCACAATGGCAAAGCTCCTCCACACCCTCATGAAAACCAAAAACACCCACAATTCCTCTAATTGCTCTGACGAAGGGCTAACGCTCGAAACGTCAGCTTTCCAAATTGTTCACGGTGGTAATTCGACCTTTATCAACACGTTTGATAAAACCAAATTTTCATGTTTCACTCTCCCATCGACGCAGCAACACAGTTTCTTTAGATATTAACAAATTTGTTTAAAAGTTAAAGTGGTGACCAACATTTTTCTCTGATCACTCAGTCATATGTTTAACATCTGTCTTCTGGGGATAAGGAAACAAAGCATGGCCCAGGGTTTTGAAAATTTAATCATTCTCTATTAACTGACAAGCGCTACACGGACATAATAACAGAACAAATTCCACAATTCATGGCTAAGTACGGTAATCTCACAGATAAAGCTTTGTTTGGGGAGATGATTAAGATGGAGATTAGAGTGTCAACTAAAAGCTTTTGCAAAAATAAAAGCTAAACAAAAACAAAATGAAGAAAAACAATTTTTAAAGGAATTAAATCGCCTATAGTGAAAGCATTAAAAGTGAAAGACAAAGTAAAAAACGATCTCGCCAAAAATTGTTGCCCACAAGACACAAGGAGCAATGATCCGGAGTAAAGCTCAATGGTACAAATTTGGTGAATTTCTACAATTTAGAGAAGAAAAACCACAAAAGGAACCATGTAATCACGTTGACTAATTAACGACACTACAAACATAAGATTACGTAAACTCAAAGAAGATCATTTTTTATGCGATATTTCTAAGATTATAACAGAGCGATTAACAAAGAACAGCACGCAACTCACTAATCAATAGCCAGAATATCATAAAAAAAAATAACCACTTAAAATATTTTCGTCACGAGCGGAGAGAGTAAAAACTTAAGCCGACGGTTTGGACTCAAAATGCTACTTTATACTCCTCCTAAACTGTCCCTCGTGAGAGAGCCGTGCACCTATTTACGTTAAAATACTTCGTTTTGTTACACACGTGAAAGGGTACTCAAAACTCAATTAAGTACTAGATCGAGTTTCAATCGAGTGTCGTAAAACCAAAACCAAAGAAGGACGGAGACAATCCAGTAAACCAATCAAAACTCGAAGAAATTACACGTAGCCGACACAAAGCGCGGGAAAATATGCATGCGCAACCACGATTGGTTTTGGTTTCAACTCTGATTGGTTGACAAAATGTCGTGAGAACTTTGAACCAACCACTGAGTGAAGTAATGCAAAGCCAATGCAATTCGCTAATTACTCTCGACACAACCGCTCTGTTACTAGGCTTTTGTAGATTATGCTTTTGTTTCCCCACCAAAATGCTTCACCTTAATGCTCCAATTCTCCCACTAAAATACTCGGTCTCCCCAAAAAAAGTCACTAAAATGCTCGGAAAATGCTCATTATACAAACGGTTTTTAAAATTAATTTCAACATTTTTGACATGGTGTTAATTGTTAACACTTACAAGAACGTACTAGTGTTGCAAGTAACAACAACGTATACAAGTTCATAAATACAGCCAAAAAAAACAAAATCCTCGAAATCATCTACGAGGCTAAGAACAGAGAGTAGTTGACTATCCCTAGAAAATTGAGTTTTAGTCGTCGTTCCCTCTAAGAAAAATAATTTCTTTTTAGTTGCTCGAAAAAAAAAAATTTCCGGGAAAATGCCACTAAAATGCTCGAATAATGCTCAATGCTTTTGCCTCACTAAAATGCTCGAAAAAATGCTAGCATAATGTACAAAAGCCTATCTGTTACTCGTGCTTTAATTCAACTGAGGGTCGAAAAGTTCAAACCAACGCGAGCAGGTTTATCAAAAACAACTGGCACAGACATATAGAGGAGGAAATCGAAATTAAAATACATGAAGCGAAAGGCACTTTCCGCACGAAAGCGCGAAATTACCGAATGCGGTGCCACATTTTTATGCCAATCATTTGGCCCAGTAATGCAAAAGGTAACCAACCACAAAATTCGCTCGACGCTCAGGTTATCAATTGAAAACGGTCTTCCCTAACAACATATCGGTGAAGACTTTGGGGTATCAACTTATTTGCATTGTTTTATGTGCTAGAGCAAATAACACGCTACATCGAATTTCGTCTATAATGTTCGCCTTTTTAACTTAACGCAGTCCAAGTTAACGGATGGGAAATAAAGAAGTCTCTTCACAGTCCATACCGAAACGATTCTGGTGACCTTTGACAGGTTGCTAGCATTCCCTTCTACGTCGCCGCCACATTAATTCCAAAGCAAGGGCCATACTTAAGCACGTGCAAGAGCATCTATCGTCAATTTCTCAAATCTTCAGGCGATCAAAACCATTGACCATTTTCACATTACCCATAAAACACTTTGTTCGCCCCCCAAATTTTGCATAAACAATTGTTTTCAAATGCTCTTTGGAATATGCAGTGTCCCAAGAGCATTTAAAAACAATGATTATGCAAAATTTGGGGTGCAAACAAAGTGTATCCTGATGGGGAATGTGAAAATGGTCCATGCACCAGGAAAGCAATTAAATCGAAAGCACCCTTGTACGGTAATGAAAATTACGAAGAATAGCTATAAGGCAATCCAATTATAACTTTCATTTGTATACATCGAATGATAATAATAATAATAATAATAATAATAATAATAATAATAATAATAATAATAATAATAATAATAATGATAATAATAATACATAACTTACATAGCGCAGCGCTTCTCAAAGATCCAGCGGCGCTTTACAATAATGGTAATGTAAATATAAAATCAATTGGATAACAGAATAAAAATTAGTAAAAATCAAAGAAAACTAAACTACAACTGCCTAAATAGATGGGTTTTAAGTTTAGACTTAAACGTTTGTAGGTGTTCCACTAGCCTAATATCGTCTGGCAGGGCGTTCCATAATGTAGGAGATCTGTGAGAGAACGCTCTATATCCATATGTTTTAAGATTGCATTTAGGTACCATTACAACGTCACGGCCTCCATAAACTGTTTTCAACTTCAAGTGTAAGGAGACTTGAAGACTTTCCAAGAGAAAGACCATCCTAGTTGATGAAACAAATAATAATAATAATAATAATAATAATAATAATAATAACAATAATATTCAAAAATATGAATATTAAAATATATACCCTATGCACATTCTTCTTGTATACGAAAGAGAATTGTCGAAAAATGACTATCTAAAAACAATACTAATAACAATTATAAAAAGCCTCAAGGCGAGAAAAAGTGATCGAAATCGATGGAAAGAAGTTATATTGGGACTGGGAACATCGTATGAGAACGAACTGTATTGTGAGAAGACCATATCTCATATTAGAAGACAACGTAAAGAAAACGATACTGTTGATTGATATGGCGTACCCGAACGAATCAAACAAGGAAGCCAAACGAGAGGAAAAGATAAGAAAGTATCAACAGTTATGCTTCGAATTACGAAAACGACGAGAAAGATATACTGTGAAATTGATTCCAATGGTTATTGGATGTCTCGGAGGAGGAATGAAGGAATTTAAAGTCAATATGAAACGAATATTTGATAACGATAACGATAAAGAAATAGAATTAATAGCACACGAGATGCAAAAGACATTACTGTGGGAGTTAGAAAGATCTTATGTGGACTGTTGACGTGATGGCTACATTATGGGACAAAGGGGTGAAGAATTAATAGCACACGAGATAGCTAGAATTAATAGCAAAGGAGAGGCAAAAGAAAGTATTGGGGGAAAGTGAATCCCTTATTAGAGAAATTTTATCTGGACTGTTGACATGAGGTGTCTTTATTATTTAACACTGCTCTACTGCTACATGGCTTTTCTCGTTTCGGCCACCACTGGTTTTGAGCGAAAACTTTTTGTCAGTGTGTGATGAATGGCCCTTGTCACATTAGCCAATCCCTCAAACACACGGGGATTAAACATATCTTTTTGCTGTAATAAGTTCGCACGTATCATTCTTTAGTAAGTACAATGAACTAGAGCTTTTGCAACCTAATTTCAGACATAAAAAAATTAGGCGAGACAAGGAGTGGACCTTTCCCTCCCCCTCCTTTTTTGTCTCCCGCCATTTTTCGCGCGGCCAAAACTTCTAAAATCTTGCATGTTCCCCGCTCGGAAACAACTTCATCTTCAAGTGGATCTTAAATGCACTTCCTAAGAAATCTTAAGAATAAGCTAAATGCAAAATCCCTGCAATTGAGAGTGGAAACAAGTATCCAAACAGGAAAGCCGTCTTCCTTTATACCTCAATAACAAGGGAACTTTCCTCGGACAGATTGTGTTGTAGGGTTTCTTCTCCTCGACCCCACAGATCGGCAATACACAGCCACGCCTCCATTCAACTTTTGCACACTCATGTTGAGCTTCATGCTCTGTTTGTTTTATATCTATCATCACTGTAACCGTCATTTAACTACTTGTGACAACACACGTCTTAAAGTACTCTCCTCTCGTTTAAGTTTACTGATTTCTTTATTTTTGTTGGAATGCAGCCGAAAGACTTACTGGGCGCTTAAGCAAGACCGATTCGGACGACTGCGAGAAAATCATTCCCGTTGCTATAATCCTTCCCCCATAATTTCACACTGTTCAAGGATCTACCAAGTAAATAGGAATGAAATTGGAATAAAAAATAACTACGCAAGTGCTTGATTATACTTTTTTGATCATTACCCCAAGTGAACAACGATGGGAAGTGAACAAATTTGAGATCACGTGGAGGACATGTGCAGCCACACTTAAATTTTCAACTTTCTGTCTAACGATCTCCGTAGACTCCCACGACTCTTAAAGTATTCTCCTCTCGCTTAGGTTTATTGCTTTGTTTATTTTTGTTGGAATGCAGCCGAGAGACTTACTGGGCGCTTAAGCAAGACCGATTCTGATGGCTGCGAGAAAATCATTCGCGTTGCTATAATCCTTCCCCCATACTTTCAAGCTGTTCAAGGATCTACCAAGTAAATAGGAATGAAATTGGAATGAAAAATAGCTAAGCAAGTGCTTGATTATACTTTTTTGATCATTTCCCCAAATGAACAACGACGGGAAGTGAACAAATTTGAGATCACGTGGAGGACATGTGCAGCCGCACCTAAATCTTCAACTTTCTGTCTAACGATCTCCGTAGACTGCCACGCAGTCGTCTTTAGGGGAGTGGGGGAGGAGGTTAAATACGACTTCCCTAAAAACGACTGCATAGTCCGCCGTGCATTCTGAGTCACCATTTGGTACACAATTCGCATTTCATTCACATGTTTTAGATGACGTCTCCCAGGCACTCATGGGCGTCAAAATATTGCTCCATCTGGGTCAATTTCATCATTGAACGGAAGATGACGTCATAGTAATGTCTTAGGGCCGATTTACACGGTACGACTTTGTCGCATGCGACAACGGCTTACGACAGGCCCACGACATGATTTACAATTGTTGTGTACGTCAGAAAAAATGTCGTATCATTTTAAAACATGTTTTAAAACGCTGCGACAATCGTAAGTCGTGTCGTAGGCCTGTCGTGAGCTTGTCGCATGCGACAAAATCGTATCGTGTAAATCCGCCCTTACAATATAACACCTGTTTTTTTTCTCTCGATGAACCTATTGTTCTGTGCCATTATTGTTCTTGTCGCTTTAGTGGTTGCTTAATCTCTTTGTCAGGTCTTTTACAAACGTGACTAGGTAGGGGATTGCAAATTGTGTTTTCATTGGCTATTTCCCATTTTGCAACTCAGTAAAAAGAAAATTGTAATAAATTAATCAATTAATTAATAAGAAGAACGTAACACAGATTTTGACCAACAAAGCATGTATGGATGCCTAAGCGCTCTTTGGATGATTTACCTTGGTGGATTTGTGGAAACTAAGTTCAAAACCAACACTGTAAATCCACCATAAATGGCTCATATTTGGTGTGTACCTCCATGTCATTGAGTCCTTTTTAATATGGGTGCAACAAGAGGCGTTTCTTTTCCATTTCCTTAAACGTTGAAGATCTTCAACAAAATACATCACAAAGTAGTAACCTTGCTTGTGGAGCATTCGTTGAGACATATCATTCCAAGGAATGATTTTTGCAAGAAAAGATGCCTCTTCCTCTTCCACAGGGCATCTTAAGAACACATATGCCGATATATTTATCTTTAGGTATAATGTAAAATATAGTTTTTTACAGTTTTCTTAGGATATTCAGTTCCTGGTTAGCTTATTTTAGTCAAGTTTCTTGTGACTATTTGTATTCTATCTTGTAACTTATGATCCCAATGACATCATCATCATCATCATTGTTATGATAATTATTATTATTTTGATGATGTAACATCACTGTATACTGCTTTACTGGATACAAAACCATCTAATAGGAGAGATTAAAATTTACAAAGTACAGGAACATAAAGAAAAGCTGCAAAGGCATTGATAGAGTTAACAGTTTGTGTGATTGCATCAAACTGTACAAATAACTTGCCAATTATCCTAGCACAGTTGTACGGTATAAACTCCATGATTATCATCTGTTTTTGTCTTTGAAATTTATGAAAAGAGATATATTAATCAGTGATGACTCTGGAATACTAAAAATTAACACGAGTCAAGCCTATTTTCATCTGATTCCTAGTTCATATGCTCTGTCACTGAGCAATAGGGGAATCGTAATCACTGGGGCATTATACAATAATAAGAATATTATTATTAATAATAATAATGATAACAATAATAATATTAATAATAATATATAGTCCTGCCATACTTTAGGACTAAAGCTGTCAAAATATAGCATTTTCAAAGGTATTGATATAAAAGCTTCCCAAATACAACACTTCAAACCCTGAGAACAAAACGCTTTGTTTGGTTAACATATACCAATTAGCAAAAGAGGAATTGAGGAAAGCCAAATTGTCACTGCAGCTGCCAGTTCTTATTTCCGTGTCAATTGCAGAACCATTTATCTAGAGAAATTCATTAGTATTATCCCATTCACACCTCAAAGGCCCTAGGACACCGCCCCCCATTGAGGAGTAAAATCGTCTGGTGTTAGAGTAAAATCTACTAAGTGTCAATCTCAGGATCAATGGGGTAAAGAGCATTTTACACAGATAATTTCTCTTGGACTGTTTCTTGGCATCTGTTCAAAGAAACACTTTTATGTCTGCAAAAAACGCTTTTGAGATGTTTGGTAAATATGGACCCCATTTCAGAAAGAAATTGCAGTCTGACAAAAATACCCACTTTAGAATAATACTAATATTATTGTTGTGCTGTACTTTCTGCAGTCTAAGTATTAATCCAGAACAAGGTTCATTAGACAATGTAATAATAAATATCCTGATTCAGTGACAAATCAAGCCTGAACGATCAACCTGGACAAAGAGGAATTAGTCACGACAATAAATTTTCACACTCTTACCTGAACAATTCAAGCAATAATAGTTGTCTCTTATAAAAACCTGAAAAATTCAGATGGCTTCAATGGGATTTGAAACCCATGACCTCTGCGATGCTGATGCAATGCTCTAACAACTAAGCTGTGAAGACACTCATTTGTGAGCAACAAACTGACCTGCTCCCAACTAAGGTGGCTTCATAACATTATAAGCTCAGTTGGAATTGCACCGGCATCCCAGTGGCCGGTTGAAGCCACATGAAAATCTTCAGGTGTCTATGAGAGACATTTGGCTTAAATTGTCCTGATAAGTGAGAGGATCATTTCTCACTTTCGTTTATATTAACCCGGACTTCAAATATAAACATTTATTTACAATAAATTTTCTTAAAATCAGGGATGTACAAAAGTCCTACCGGATCAACTCGGATCGCTCCCCTTGGATCGACGTAAAAAAAATGATCAGGCCTCGAGAAATCACCCTAGCCTTAATCTTTAAGCAGGGCGTACTGCTTTAAGCTAACCTTGGTGAAATCGGCCAAGCCGCCATAGGGAAAAAAACATTAAGCGACGAATTTACTAAACAAGTTCCGACCTGCAAAACGCCAAGCGCGTTATGATTATGAATAAGGGCGACCGCAATCTTCCCAAAATAACTCTGACAATTGAAAAACAAAACATCATCAGCTGACCTTCTCTCGTGAATATTCATCGATGTCCCGTTTTACTCTTTCTCTTGTTTCTCGTGACATTTGGGGAAGTCCCTGGAGTCCTGAGCTCTGTGAATATGCTTCGTTATTGCCTTTATTTTGGCGCTTGGAACGTCTTTGCTTTCCCGACGTGAAATCTTCTTGCAGCAACTTGGTGCTCCTGGTGTGAAATTTGT
>NC_090883.1:2771127-2773627 GCF_036669925.1 Montipora capricornis
AACGTAACCGTCGAAAAGTTGTTCGCTTTTTTTAAATGTTGTAAAAATCTCTTAGCGTTTAACGTCTTATTCAAATTATAAATTAACGCTGAAATTTCCCGCCAAAATTAAGAAGTAATTTGTCACTCATGTTATTACCGTATACGGCAGAAACTTCTGCCTTCTTCAATGCAAGTGTTACATGAGATGCAAATCCAAATATAAAAATCTCATAAGTGCTTTAATAATATTCAAACATTTATATTTCAGCGTGCTGATTGGCTGAGAGCACGTCAGTTAATCCCAAACAGAATGCAAACAAGTGAAATTAGTTCAGATACTTGAAGGTGAAATTTTTGCACTTATATCATTAAGTAATCGCATGATTTTTCTCCTGCAATTTGGAATAAATAAGCACTTGCAATTTTTTTCTCAGACTGCAAATTGCACTCACCCTACGTGCTCGCGCAATTTTGTTAGTCTTTGAAAAAAAGTTACTCGTGCTTTAAATCTAAGATGTGTGCGGAGCGCACAAACACGTGTCTCACGGCCGCCGCCATGTATCATGATCCCTATTAGGGAGGTTAAGAAACGACGACGGCTACGGCAACGACAACGCCAAAAAGCAGTAATATTATTGGTTAAAAGAATCAAAATGCTCGTGCTGCACGTGCGGCACGCATTTTTAAACATTTCTCTTCCGTACTCGTCAAAACTACTTCGTGAAATGACCAAATTTAAGGTTTTGACGACAACGTGGACAAGCTAGCTACCGTGAATCTTTCAGTCTCACTCTTTACTTCAAATCCGTCTGTACCAATCCAGTTTTAGGACACTTCACTCACATTTAATAATATAAACAAGATGGAATAATCATGAAATACTTAAAACAGCTCAAAGTTATATTTTGGAGTGACGTTCTCGTCTCCGTAGCCGTCGTGGTTTCTTAAACTCCCTTTTAATTAATTTTTTTTCGATAGTGAAACTGATATTGATAGTTTCACAATCGAAAACTACTGAAAGCAAAATGAAGTGAAACTATTTGCTAGTTTCTCTTCCTTTCCCTACAAAGTTGGGGTCTCTCAGACATCAAGACCCTAACATCCTTCACTACCTCCCCAAAACGCAAAGCCAGAATGCTTCCCCAAACAATAGCGAATATCACCCCCCATGTGGGGGGGGGGGGGGGGGGTTTCCAGCATCACGCAGAAACGCGTATGGAGTATTCTTAAACGATATTGCATTAAGATTAATTTTCACATTAGTTTTCTCGTCTTTCAAAAACTCTTGCACTGAAGAAGGCGGAGGTTTCTGCCGAAATACGTCTGCAACATTGAAAATCGTTGTTTTATATTTCAAATTTATTCACCGTATCTCTCTAGGTCTCTTCCGCTATCAAGAACTGTTCTGAATAATTTGAAACAGGTTCTTCAACAGGTGGTAGTAGTGTTCTTTACTGTAAGGAACACGAAACACAAAAACAAACTGTGACCATCTTTTTAAACAGATGATTCGGAAAAATTGAAAGGGATCTGAGTATGAAATAAAGCAAATAATATTTCTTATGCCCGTGTTCTTCTTAATACGTTATTGCAAGACAGTCTTTTACACGAGTCTTTGAGTTCCTAAGTACGTTGCTGCTTTATTTCACATTCAAAACATTTACACCACCTTAGAAAGAGTATTGAATCTGTCATTTCCAAAATGAATATATATTTAACTTTGCAAAGGCGCTTTTACTGAGGTATGGTCAAGGCACAGAGTAGTTCACTGACAGTTGGGCCATTACAAATTCACGCTTTCCTCGAAGATATCACAAAGTAAATGAAAGTACTTAATGATGAAGTTGAATTTCAGCATTGGAAAGCTAACACCGATTTCGTCACCTGTGGAAGGAAAATTCAGCTTGTGGCAAAAGAATAGTCGGTTTTGACGAAACGTACGCGCAAGGCTGTAGCGGAAGAAACATTAAATTAAATCATTTCCTTCTTACATCGGATTTACTTTTCCTGGAGATTCTAAAATCCATGGAAGCGATCTATCAGCAAATACAGCTGCGCCGAATGCCTAGAATTTACGTTACTAGCAATTCAAGTATTATCGTTGAGAACTTGAAATCACTTTTCCTTATAAGTCGCTAGTGAATAATTTTCTCTTTAGTCTCTTTAATAAATGTGAACAAAACCGACATTTGACTTACCTTTTTCAGGCACAGGTCTCGAGAGATCGTTCTCTGAAAGAAACCACTGAATATCTGCTCGCTATATCATTTCAAACTAACAGTACTAACTACTGCACAGCCCTTATTATGCCATTCTGTGCCAAGAAAATATTTGATGAACAAACACAAGCTCGACTCGCAATTGGCTGTGGTTTAAAGTAATCAATTTTTCTGTCAAAATATGGTTCAACGCCAGGTCTTCTTTACAGATAATTACAGAAAAAAAGTACTAAAATAAAAATTGGACTGTGACCTGAAGTTGAAAGCTCTCTATTTAAAATTTTTCACCAGCTTGTGTGT
>NC_090883.1:2781127-2783627 GCF_036669925.1 Montipora capricornis
TTGATGTTTTTCCAAAAGAATGCACCGTAAAATGTCTTTAGGCAACACGGAGTTTCGCAACGCGATTGTTTGTGTGACGGGCACGAAATAACAAAACAATATAGTTTCACAAGATATCACACTCACTTGATTACTCAGGACTAAAAAAAAGTAATAACAATCTTCCACGTGTTGAGTAACTTCTATTTCTTTTTTTTTCTTTGGTCAAATCACGTTGTACAGAGAACAATAAGTTCCGTCCTTAGGAGATTCCTTACATTATTTCAATTTCATGATCTATTTTCAGTCACAAATCATTTATGCTAAATCTAAATTTCCCGCCTTTCCAGAAAGGGGATGTGCCAAATGCTTTGACAAGGTAGACACCTTGCACGCAAATAACGCGGGATTTGGTTTCACCTTTCTCATGTGTACGTAACAAAAGGTGCCGCAAACTTAAACGTAAAAAATTTTTACATATTTTTACATTTTTTTACATATTTTTACTTGTAGTCTCAAGTAAAACCGACTTCCGTCGGTTAACACTTCCGGTGTCGTAATACGTCCAGCGGTAAGGGAGGTGATGTAATTACGCTAATGATACACATAGTTGCCATAGTTGAAGACCAATAACCTTATTTTTAGTGAACAAATTATAGGATTAAATCCAGTATTCAAATATGAGAAAAAACATATCGTTTTATTAAAACTTACAGTCAAATTTGTGCGTTAAATTCGTGTGATAAACGTCATTCCGAAAAATTAACCGTCAACCGTCAAATGACCTAAAATTTAACCGTCAACCGTCAAAACGACTTATTTTTAACCGTCAACCGTCAAAGAGACCCCCCCCATTGAGACCCTCTACAAAATGGTTCTCTTCCAGAAAAACAGAAGGAATCTCGAATGCTTTTGATATCCCAGCAAGACCATTAGCCAAACCGTGGTATTGCTTTATTCGAATTTGTATTCGAAAAACTTAACATGCAAGTTTCATCATTGTACTGTGATAAATAAAGAACAAGGCGATCATCTTATTCTCTCTTCTTCTTCCTGTTCTCCTGTCTTGTGACAAAAAATTGACTTAATTCCAAAACCCTTGGAATCTTCGGTTTGACCTTCACCATCATTGAAGGCCAGGGATAAGAAGTCACTTTGGGGTTTGCATCTTGACAGTTATATGACATATGCATCAAATTCATTCCTTCAAATTCATTAGCGTTTCTAGATTACGGCGAAGGAATGAATTTTATTCATATGTCATATAAATTATGGCGTTCATTACTGCTCAAAACACTTTGAGCACTTTTTGGACGCACAGACACCTCTGACAAGTCCAGGGGGTCATATTACTCTCAGAAATATTACGCCGTAAATTTTACGTCGTAATCATTGCGCTTCCTATTAGAGTTTGTGAACGTCACCTGCACGTGCCGAGAATATATGCCGTAAATATCAATTCGTAAAATTACCACTCAATTTTCATAGGGCACCTAATTCACGTCATAATAAATTATCGTCACGTAAAATTAAGTCGTAAAAGCTCAACGTAATATTACGGCATTCATTCACTAAGTACAAAGTTCAATTTCTTTAAAATTTTACGTCGTAACTTTACGGTTAAATTTAATAAGTTAAGGAGGCTCACAATAGTTTTTAGGTTTTCTAGCACTTTACATTTGAGGGATTCAATAAAACAAAATAATATTTTTTCTTACCATTTCTTGGTAACAGTTACTAGCTCGATCATCAGTGAACCAAGACATAATCACGTGGCGTCATCACCTGTTACTCAGTATTTATGCTAACAGTTTATTCCTTGGCCTATTTTTACAATTGGAAAAGTCCACAAAGTTTACCTTACCTGCTTGACAATGTAAACAAGACCTGTGGTCATTTAATTTTTAGCACTTCCATGTAGACAATTCGTGTGTCTGATAACATTTGAGCATCCTCTTCCTCTATGGTTTGCTATTAATGGTAAATGATTACTTTTGAACTCTTTGAAAGAAACTGCGATATCTTCAGGTTTATTTGTTACTGGTCCAAAAACGAGGGAGGGCTCAATGTCCTCTTCCTCAGTATCAATTTGTTTTTCCTGGGATTCAGTTTTCCTCACTTGCATCTTACAAGGTTTTTCAATACGCTCAAGCGTCTTTTCGACGCAAAACGACCTTTATGGCGACCAGAATTGGCACAGACAGAGTTTTCGTCATCTTCTCCAGCATAGGCCACCGATGGATTAAGTAAACTAAAGCCACATACAAAGCCGGCCAAGGAAAGATAAAGAAGTAAAGGTGTGCATGGTTTGATCTCAGGAATTTGGTAGTCCACTCCAGGGACTTCACGATCGATCGCAACGCGTACATAAAAACTATAAAATTTTCTTCTCCGCACCACATATGCTGATCGGCAAGCATCTTTTTCTTTAGCTAATAGTACAAATAAATACTTTTGGCGCTAAAAATCTCGTAAAAACACGATTTACTTTGAAAACTAGACGTGAATAGAGTTCGGCCAA
>NC_090883.1:2791127-2793627 GCF_036669925.1 Montipora capricornis
TACTCGATTAAACGAGGCAGATAGAAGCCAAATAAAACGCTGCACCCAATCAGAAGGATTGGGTGTTTATTCGCGAATTACACTCTCCATAGGAAAGAAAATGAGACATTACGACTTCAAACATGTTTCTGTTTTACGTAATATTTACAAATTATTTACCCTGAAAGATGTCGGATAAACGCCGCGGCGTTTAATCGAGTAAATACGGTATGATAAGACACTGGAAACAGTTTTAAGCCACGCACAGGTACAAGTCACAGATGGTCAGTGTCCAGGAAAGGCCAAGACGGCAGCATGTGAAGCAAATTAGCTGACATGCCTCGACAGCTTCTCCTGGTTCCTGCATGGTCTCCTCAGATTTTTAACACCTAAAAAGATCTTGTCAACTTCGTCAAAAAAGGTCACTTGTAATGGGGCGAAGATTCCTGTGTCCGCATCCAGCCCTTCCCAAAACATTTTGTATAAGGCTTTAATAAAAAATGTTCAATCCTGGGACCAAGCGGTCACACAAAAAAATCAGTTAAAAAAATCTTCTCACCAAAGGTAGTCATCTGCCGTCTTTTTAGCTACAAGGTAATGAATGTTGACAGAATTCTTCTGGCCGATCCTATAAACACGATCCTCGGCCTGCAGAAGAGCCTGGCATTTACAAACAAATGAAATCAACCATCTCACAAATTCTACATCAGCTACTAATACTTTAATTGGTGATTCGATAATTTTTCTTCTTCTCCTTTTCTTACAATTATAATTAGCGATCTCAGTTCCGTCAAAATTTCGAACCAAAACTATATCAAGACAAAATTTTAGGAAAACGAGCACTCTCAGCTGTCAATCATTCCCTAAACAAACGCAACCAATAATAGCGCAGTCGAGGCCCTATTATGAAGTACTGTGCGAAAGTGCTCGGAGCAAAAAACTAAATTGTTTAACTTCATTAATATATTGCGTCTATTTCGCCTACGAAGTTTAGAGTTGTAAGAAAAATTTGTCTCCATTCCAAGCCTTGTTCATAAACAGGCCGGATACAAGAAAAGGAGTTTTAAAAAGTAAAGGAAACGCATGGACTAAAGCCATTATTTTGAGCCGTTTTCGTTTTTATCAAAGGTAAGTGACTCGTGCACACATTTCCCAGACCTGTGCATCGCGCAGTCACATTGAGAGCATCATTGAACGATGCGGTCAACTAACCACCAAAGTGAGCAAATGTGAGAGGATGTTTAACTCATATATTAAATGAAAGGTGTTACAATAGAACCCACTGGGAACACCTTTAATTTAATATACGTGTTAAACATTCTCTCACATTCGCTCACTTTGGCGATTGGTTGGCCGCATCGTTCAATGATGCTCTCAATGTGACTGCGCGATGCTGTTATGAGCTATGCTGTCAGTCCATATTTGACTCTGTAGCTGCGTGATGTAGCTCGAGTCAAATACCCACATTTCACCCTTGCTCACCATAGAGTCTCCAGTAGCTCAGTGGTTGGAGCATCCGACTAGATCAAGGAGGGTCGTGGGTTCGAATCCCACCTGGGGCTCGGATTTTTCCGAGTTCCCAGTGGGTTCAGTTGTAACACCTTTCATTTAATATAATGAAGCATTCACAATAAAATGATATGCAAATACTTGAAACAAACTTTTTATTTCCAAAAGATTTGAATTGGATACAAAATTGAGTGAGCCGAATTAGTCTACTGGCTTGGGTGCCAAAAAAGATCTCGGCAAACTTTATTTACACTACACCATTTTTACCGTACCAAAAACACCGTGCCAAAATTTTTGGGCCCACGTAGCTTCTCTTGGAGACATGCGCAGTTCAATCATAATCAAGAACGTCCGCTTGATTTTGGTGAAGAATGAACAGCCATCTTGAAACGTACGCAAAAAACCGCTAGCCTATATGAATTAAGACGCCAATTTGGGCCCGTTAAAGTGTTTACACTACTTGTTCTATCCGAACCGTGCCGATTTTCTCGGCACCCGCACCATTTTCACCCGTGCTCGGACTACCTCGCTGAAGGTCCTAGCACGGGTAAAAATTTTGGTTTGGCACGGATGAAATTTGGTAAGGAGAGGTTTAATACACCGCAAATTTTATCCGAGCCAAACCTTTTTTTTGGGACCCATGCCAATTTCACCCGAGCCGTGCTAAAATCTTTCTGTAGTGCAAACCGGGCTAAAGTGTATTATGGGGAATGTGAAAATAGAAAATAGGCCTTTTTCGATATATTAAAATTCAGCTTGAAAGAGAGGTTTAGAGGACAAAGACAAAGGAAAGTGGGAGAGATGTCTATATTTTTCACACACATTCCAACTTGTTTCTATTGGTTTTGTCCTCTCTGCCTCGCTATCAAGCTGAATATTGATATTTCGAAAATGGCCTATTTTTTGTATTCGTGAAAAAAAGAAAATAATTTTGACTCACCCCGGGGTTCCAGAAAAGCTCTGCAAACACGACCGCGTTGGCCTCGGTAAGAGTCAAGCCTAAGAAGTAGAG
>NC_090883.1:2798627-2801127 GCF_036669925.1 Montipora capricornis
TTTCAGTACCTGCTGGCCAGCACAGTAACGGATTCCAAATTGATGAAACGTTGGAAACAATCCTGGTTGAACTGCACAGATCTGAGTATACAGCTCCAAGGGTCTCGAGAGAGCTGGGGTCCCAGATAACAAGATAACACGAGTAGCTGCCTGTGAATTTAAAGAAGGGATTACTGACAAGTAATGTGTTGTTTGAAATAAGTTACAACACTGAGGAATAACACTACTTATTCATAGCATTTGGCAGAGCAAAGTAAGGGTTACTAATTAAAAGTAAATGTGCTCTTCCTATTTCTGGTATCAGTTTTTAATTGAGTTCAATTTAACTCATTCAAATCTGTTGCCGCCATTTTGAAGAAGGGTCTATTATTGGTCACCCTGCCACCCCATTTTTTCTGGAGCCAATTGTGATTGCGTCAGTCAAGCCTAAGGCTGTACCCTGTGGTTTAATTGGTTTCATTTTGGCAAGGCTCCCCGTTGTGTTTGAAAACCAATTTAAACAGAATTACATTTAGAAAAGTTAATTATGTCTCCAGACAATTAGGCATTATTCAAGAAGGTTATGGAGCATTATTTTTATTACCGGTTAATATAAACTTGGAACACAAATCATAAAAAACCTTAACAAGACAAAGGAAACTAAAACAAAGCAGCTCACCAAAGGCTAGAACTACGAGTTCACATCTGCATTTGACTCCAACAATTTAGAGAAATTGAGAGTTTTGATGTTATATTCCTGAGGGTATTACATGTAGGCTAAGATCTTGGTACATGTATATTTCACAGCAAGGACTTGGTGTTGATTAAAATTTTGTGGTACCTTAAGTAAGGGAAGTGCAGCTTGAGTTCTTGAAGCTTTATAATTCTTGATAAAATGACACTCATCCTGTGATGGGATGACAACAGAAGAGAGGAAAAAGGTGAATGGAGAAAAGAGATAAAAGCACAAGTGGCCAGGGTAGATGAAAGATGGATGGATGAGGGGATGAGTACAAAACAATAATATTAAAAGGTTTAAATTCAAGCAGATAAAAAAGGGCAAGGCAGACAAACAAAAGTATTGCTTAACAGTCCAATAAGTCAGTGTAGTAGTAGTAGACTTAATTTAAAATCGGATTAAGGGCCCACTGACGTATTTTTGGGGGTGCGTTGCTAAGGATGTAATGGTTAAGTAATTTGAGAGAATTTGGCATTATTTTGGTCATTTTCCAACTTTTGTAAGACAATGACCCTAAATATGACGTCATCATACCACGCCCATGGTCACGTGACCAATAAAAGAAAACTCTAAATTTGTCTCCGTGCTACGCAATTTGGGTATTTAATCGATGGTTTGATAATTTGTATTCGTTTTTGCATCCAGCCAAGCATGCTTTTCTTTTTATTTTGAAAAATGTTCTTTTTAAAGACATAAACGATACTGAAATACCCATAACTTTCTCAAAAAAGATGATTTTAAAAAATCAATGCTTAGCTATATTCTGTATTTGGGGGTGAAACGTGCCATGTAAAAAAAAAATTAATTCAATTTAAAACCGCCGGAAATTTAGCTTTTTTCTCAAACCGGAAGTCAGTTTGTTTACACATGCGCAGTTGATCTGAGAACGAGCGCGAGGAAGGGCGAGGAAAAACCTTCGATGGAAACAACAGTTTGTGCGGTGACTTTTGCTTGTGGGTGGGTTTTCTTGTCAGCTCATGATGTGATGGCGTCAGTTACCGGAAGTAACATTTCACTTCCTTAGCAACGCGCGAAAATCCGTCTGTGGGCCCTTAAAGAGTAACGCATAAGTGCTTATATCTCCGTAATATGGAGTGCAGTAATACAATTAAATTTAGAGGTTTATTTTTCAAACATTGACTCTTTTGAGAGGCAGGTACAGAAGTTGTTGTCAGAATTAAATGTCACAAAATAATGTCCAAAATAATATCACTGTGTAGAATCAATATGATAAAAGATGTCTCAAAACTAGTGAAAGGCAAAAATTAACCAGGTTACAAGTTTGTTTATTTAAGACTCTATTACACTGAGCGAGACTACAAATTTCCGTCTTTCGAGTAATTATTTCTCACATCATTTTGAAAAACTGGCCATTAAGAGTTATAAAAAATATTGCATTATAGGTAACCTTCTCCTGGATCTTAAAGTCTTTGTAACAGTTGCTAAAGTTAATCAAGTGAAGCTATGATCTTCGCAGTTATGAAAGCAATTTTTGCAATTGCGTAGGGAAGCCTGAAAAATTCAGGACTTCAACGGGGTTTCAACCAGTGACCTCGCGATTCCGGTGCGACGCTCTAATCAACTGCGCTGTGAAGCCACTGACGTTGGGAGCTGGTCATTTGTGGGTTCTAATGGTCCCGTGAGGAATGAATCAATGATGAAATGGTATATGAAATGAAATCATATGCTTTCATAACTGCGAAGATCATAGCTTTACTTGATTGCATATCCGCAGTTCATATATGATTTCATTTCATATACCATTTCATCATTAGTTGCTAA
>NC_090883.1:2815765-2818265 GCF_036669925.1 Montipora capricornis
AGTGATCGAGGCAACTGGCTGAATGACGGTTTGACTGCTATGATCCACCAACACTTGTCTGACTGATACATTAACAACCCATGCGATACCTGACTGACTAACCCTCACCTGATTATAACTGACTTACAGACTCGCTGGATGACTTAGTGAACAAGTCATATCGTGGACCATGCAAGTTTGATAGTGTTTGATTTGTTTAAGAGAGCTCTCACTTAGGCGTTTCTTCTCAGTAGGTAGGTTGATGAGTCATTTCGTCTGTAATGCGCTGACTTGCTTACTGCGTCAGACTGGGCTTACGTGCCACTTACTGAAGGTCCTGTTCTATTGGGAATCAACGGTTTTAAACTTTAAAAATAAACGCTGCAACAGAACACGATCTTAATGGGACTGAATTACTTAATCATTGATTGATTGATTGATTGCGAAGATTAATCACTCTAACACTCTACATCGACATATTCCAGCACTAAGCAAAGTCCCTTTTTGACCGGTGGCTGTTTTCCTGCTGAGGTGGCCTCAACACCCCACAAGCCTTGTTTAGAGACATCAGCGCCAAGCCGGCCACTTCTTTCTTCTGGAGAGAACTGGACAGCCACACACCAGGGACTTCATCCCCTACTCTTCTCGAATAGTGTGCGGGTTCTTTTACGTCCCATGGGTTGTGAACATTCAAGGGTTGTGAGACGGGGCCTACGGTTATATAATCCTTATCCGAGAAGACTTGAAAGTCTAACCATTTGCAGATGAAATTACAAAGGTAGCACTTTCTCCTCAGTTATTTTAAGATCATGAGTGTTGATATTGATCCGGCCGGGGTCCGAAACCCACGACCTCCCGCATGTCAGCCCGATGCTCAACCCACTGAGCCAACTGGTGCGCGGTGCAAGTGTATCATGCAAGTTCTGCTTCAATTGTTGCATTTTCTTTGCAAACTGACGGGTCTGGCCGGCCTTTCTGACAAAAGGAAAGCGCTCTGAGTCAATGACAAGTGAACTTACCAAGTAATTGCTAGTTGAATAATGAATCACTAGCACTGGCTAGCGTTCTAGCAGACTGAGGGCTGGATGACCAGTCTGTCGACTGACCAAAACACTGACAGGTCTACTGACAGACTACCAGAGAAGAGAACTTCTATTGGTTTATATGTGGATTTTTACCTGATCATTAGCTTTTCTTCCAGTAGAGCTGAAGCTCTTGCATATTGGACGGCCCAGAGAAATCCCATCCAAAGCGATTCTGAAAAGAACATTATTTCATATTTAGCACACTGCACTAAAACGTGAGAAATGACAAGGAATCACTTCAGCTTCTAACTAGAAAAAACAAAACAGTCCCAAAGAGCTTTTCAGTACCTGCTGGCCAGCACAGTAACGGATTCCAAATTGATGAACGTTGGAAACAATCCTGGTTGAACTGCACAGATCTGAGTATACAGCTCCAAGGGTCTCGAGAGAGCTGGGGTCCCAGATAACAAGATAACACGAGTAGCTGCCTGTGAATTTAAAGAAGGGATTACTGACAAGTAATGTGTTGTTTGAAATAAGTTACAACACTGAGGAATAACACTACTTATTCATAGCATTTGGCAGAGCAAAGTAAGGGTTACTAATTACACGCAAATGTGCCCTTCCTATTTCTGGTATCAGTTTTTAATTGAGTTCAATTTAACTCATTCAAATCTGTTGCCGCCATTTTGAAGAAGGGTCTATTATTGGTCACCCTGCCACCCCATTTTTTCTGGAGCCAATTGTGATTGCGTCAGTCAAGCCTAAGGCTGTACCCTGTGGTTTAATTGGTTTCATTTTGGCAAGGCTCCCCGTGTGTTTGAAAACCAATTTAAACAGAATTACATTTAGAAAAGTTAATTATGTCTCCAGACAATTAGGCATTATTCAAGAAGGTTATGGAGCATTATTTTTATTACCGGTTAATATAAACTTGGAACACAAATCATAAAAAAACCTTAACAAGACAAAGGAAACTAAAACAAAGCAGCTCACCAAGGCTAGAACTACGAGTTCACATCTGCATTTGACTCCAACAATTTAGAAATTGAGAGTTTTGATGTTATAGTCCTGAGGGTATTACATGTAGGCTAAGATCTTGGTACATGTATATTTCACAGCAAGGACTTGGTGTTGATTAAAATTTTGTGGTACTTAAGTAAGGGAAGTGCAGCTTGAGTTCTTGAAGCTTTATAATTCTTGATAAAATGACACTCATCCTGTGATGGGATGACAACAGAAGAGAGGAAAAAGGTGAATGGAGAAAAGAGTAAAAGCACAAGTGGCCAGGGTAGATGAAAGATGGATGGATGAGGGGATGAGTACAAAACAATAATATTAAAAGGTTTAAATTCAAGCAGATAAAAAAGGGCAAGGCAGACAAACAAAAGTATTGCTTAACAGTCCAATAAGTCAGTGTAGTAGTAGTAGACTTAATTTAAAATCGGATTAAGGGCCCACTGACGTATTTTTGGGGGTGCGTTGCTAAGGATGTA
>NC_090883.1:2828265-2840765 GCF_036669925.1 Montipora capricornis
TCAAAGAGGCACAAAGAAATGGAAGCTAACAAAATCAAGAAAGAAGAGAGTGTGATCGTTTCGACGACCAAGGAAAAAGGCAAGCCATTTCAGCAACAGAACGTCAAACGTAAAAGTGCTTTGTCATCGCCCAACCATCATAATGACGATGGCGATGATGATGACATTGATGATACTGAGGACGATGAAGACGTTGAAGAAGGCACACTTGAAGTGGAAGACTGTCTGTTCTGTGTACATCACAGTGATAGCTTAGAGGAAAATCTGAAGCACATGACACACTACCATAGCTTCTTTATCCCAGACCTTGAATTTGTTGTAGATCTAAAAGGGCTGATGGAGTATTTGAGTGAAAAGGTTGGACTGGGTAACATGTGTCTTTACTGTAATGACAAAGGGAAGAACTTTTACTCTATTGAAGCAGCTCAGTGTCACATGGTCGACAAAGGTCATACAAAAATCAAATACGATGGAGATGCAATTCTGGAATATGCTGACTTTTATGATTTCACCAGTAGTTACCCTGATTACAATTCAGATGAAGAAAATCAGAGTGAGGAAGTTGAAGTGAGAGATGATGCCCTTGCAGTCAGTGAAAAAACACTTGAACTTTGCTTACCATCGGGTGCTAAGGCCGGCCATCGGAGTTTACGCCACATCTTCAAGCAGAATATCCCTCCTGAAAGACGTCATCATTCTAAAGTGATCCGAAATATCATGGCTGATTATAGAGCTCTTGGTTGGCAAGGCACCATTGGAAGTGCTTCTCGACAGAAAGTAAGAGATATCAGGCAGAAGTGCACAAAGCAGGCAAAACGAACTGTAGATGTATCTGTGAAAGCCAACAAACTGCAAAAGTATTTTAGATCTCAGATAGATTTTTAGGCAGCCAGTTCAAAAACATGCTTAAAATTTTTGAGTACTTGTACTACTTTCTGTGTATCATTAGTACCACAAAAGCAAGCCACTTAGTTGACAGAACATTGAAAGTAAAACTGTTTTGTCATAATCTAATCATCATGATGATGACAACAATGTAGAAGTACCGGTAACACTTGAAGTGGTTCTGTCCACTTAATAGCGATAGCCTTAAAGAAAATCTCCTTGTACCAGCTAAGCATCTCAATAATCTACATGTAATCAAGGAGGTACTCTATGCCACTAACAGGACATGCAGTGCTGTATTTTCTTTTGATATTGGGCAGAGCCAGAAAAGTCACATTTCAAATGGATGTTTGGGCAGTTACCCACTTTCGTTTGTGGATTACGGACCAATCAGAGGCCGTTTTCCAGTTTTGGATGAACTTGTGTTTTGTGTGGCATTCTTTCGGGGCATGTGATTGGCTATGTACAACACAATTTCTGGTCAATGCTGATTGGTTTATTTAAAAAGAGGGCAAACAGTCGGTGAACGAAAGTGGTTTTTCGTTTCAGTAGACGTTTGTGGGGGAGGAATGCATGACAAAGCCCTAAGAACGTCTGCATGGGAGGCTATAGTGCAGTTAGCCGAATGATTGTGCAAATTTTAATATTGCCTATATCCCCTCAAGCCATCTTGCCATTTTTTAAACTATGGCTACTTCACAAAAACAAGTGTTTAAATTGTATACATGTTAATGGAATAATTTATGTAATTCCATATAACTCGATTCTGAAGATCATTGCTCTGGCAGTGCAATAGTGGACAGCCTCGTGCTACTGTGTGAAAACCAGCCTTCACTTGAGTCAGGCTAGTTTGTTCAGAAAGTAAATTTTGTCCACTCAGTCTTAACTGAGATTGGTATTTTAGTAACACTATTTTTAGTAACATTATTATTGGATTAGGATAAAATGTCAACATTTCTAGAGAGACAATAATTTATTAGTAAACACATAAAAATGACAAGTATTGTGTGCCCTTTCTCTGCATGAGTACAGTTGTTTCTTTTGTGATTCAAACAAGTGTTGGTGGTTAGTTTTTTTAATGTTGCATCAAAAACACCTGTAGAAACAATGTCTAAAAGAGCAAGTAAGTTACATTGCACTCGCTCATTTTAATCTGCACATGGTAGCATCATGTGCACCTTATTAAAAAATCATTAGGTACATTTTTTTGAGACCAGCACATGACCATCTCATTTATTTTAGGGCATGGCATTACTGTGAAAATCCAAGATCTGTGAACACTAGAAGTGCGTTTTGAGGAAAAAGCCAATCATATGCGCAGTAAAACTATGCTTCTCATTAAAGGAATCCCATTGTCTTTTAGGATTCTTCTTTAAGTATACAAATTTAGTAATATTTCCCCTTTAACTGTCAAGGATATTGTTATGTAGACCCAAATAGCTTGCATGTCGTACTTTGATACTGTTCAATGTTATCATAAACCCTAACAACATCGATGTGATCCTCAAGAGTTTCTATGAGCTTTGCTGTTTGTTGTAAGAGTTCATTTGGAAGAGAAACAAGAGTGTGAGGAATATATTCCAGTTCTGATGAAATTACTTCCTTGGGAAACTTTTCTGTTAACTGATCATACACTTGTTTGGTGTCTTCTACTGGACATATAAACTGAAAAACAAAAACAGCAACACCGGTATGACATTTTACATGTTACTGTGACACTTGTTTATAACAACACTTAATTCCCCATTTACCTCTTATCCCAGATACAGGGATTGCAGCATGGGGGAGGAAAAAGGGTAGTAGGTGGACAAAAAGTGGTTTAAAAAGAACTTAATAATAATTATTATTTAATGCACTTGGTACAGTTAAGAAGGTGATAGTAGAAAACATCAAGAAAGTATCAGAGAGAGCTACTTTCAAAAAAAAATTATTGTTAGAAATTCAAAAGACCTGCATGCTGGGATCTGCGTGAATCATCAGAAAGGTGCTTAGTGAACAGAACGATTGACTTGAGTGACTGATGCCCCAGGTACATGGTTTCTGCCTGGCTGATGCACAAAAAGAACACCAGCAAAGACTGTGATAGAAGGAATACAAAAAGAGGCATGACAATGTAGCTAGGGCAGTTCACTGAGACCTGTCCGAAAAATATGAGTTTGAGCGAAGTGAGAGGTGGTATGACCATGTCCCGGACACTGTACTTGAAAATGAGGATTACAAGATGCTGTGGGACTTAAGTGTATGGACAGACCATGAGATTGAGGCTAGGAGACTGGACAAAAGTGAGAAGAACTGCCAAATCATAGATGTGGCAATCCCGGAAGATGGAAGGGTGAAAGCAAAAGAAGATGAGAAAGTAGATAAATATCAAGACCTTGCGAGGGAAGTTCGAAAGATGTGGGGAGTAAGAACAAAGGTGATACCCATAGTGGTAGGGGCATTGGAAGCAATACCACTGAGATTAAAAGAAAATCTGAGGACCACAGGTGTGGACACATCCATTGAACTGATTCAGAGATCTGTACTGTTGGGATCGGCGAGGATTCTTAGGAAAGTGCTGGAAATGTAGGCAGGAGAGGAAAGTGCAATATTCTTGGTTTCCTTAGACAACTGGTTGTTGCCCGGAACCAATGAAAACCAGATTCTATCTGAGATTATTAACAACAATAATAATAATAGTAATAACAATAATAATAATAATAATAATAATAATAATAGATCGTTTTCACTGTCACGCAATAAAAAAATTAATCAAAAACCATCCAGTGGAAAAAGTCAAGAATTCGTGATGTTGTAGAAGATAAATGAAGAAGACACTTCTCCAAGTTTTAGGCCTGTGCATTTGCCCTAACTTCAGATATTCGTCGAAATGTTTTGCAGAAATTTACAGAGCCCAGTATGAAAACGCCATGTTGGTGTACATCTGTGGTGCACCAATATGGCGGCCGGAAAATAGTGTCAACATCTGTTACTCACTTTGGCTATCTAGGCAAGTGATCATCTATACTGAACAAACAGCTATTTACCTAAGCACTTTTCCTAATGCTTTCAATTCTAAAAAGGCTCAAAACCATGAGATAAATATATATTTCTCAATAAACTCAATCGTGCCCTAGTGTCATGCACCGCTATAACTCCGAAATTAAAAATGTTCTGGTTTCCAAACAAAGCACGCTATTGAGCTTTAAAATTGCAAATGGTTACAAATTTACCGCCTCTTATGCCTGATGAGGATTAAAACTTTCGTGGCTCTTTTGTTTTGGATTTTAGAAAATGATGACGTCACGTGAAAACGATCCATAATAATAATAATAATAATAATAATAATAATAATAATACTACTACTACTACTACTAATAATAATAATAATAATAACCAGGTGGGGTAGTGGAAAACAAAAGATGTAAAATATTGTGGGATATGACCATCCAGTGTGACCATGTTGTTGAGGCCAGAACACCTGACATCATTGTTGTTAAGAAGAAGAGTAACAAGGCAATTATTGTGGATATTACTGCACTGTGGGACTACAGAGTTTAATATGAGGAGGAGAATTATGGGGCATCAAACATCTGGAAGTGGTGCCGGTAGTTGTTGGTGCACTTGGAGTAGTAAGCAAAAGATACATGGTTTAACAAAATTAATGGGAATTATCATTGGGATGGGATTGTTGCAGAAAACAGCTTTACTGGGAACAGCAAGGATCCTTACATGTAGCTAAAGGAAGGTGTTGGAAAGTTTAAGGAGATAATTAATAACCCAAGGGACTTTAGGCTATTGGCTATGGCTCGCTCCCTTGGTGTAATGTCAGTACAAAATCCACCTGAGCTAAAGCATTACGTTTATAATAATAACAATAATAATGATGATGATGATGATGATGATGATATGAAGAAGGACAACACACACTTGAAGAAAACAAGAGTGGCCAGACCTTGGTGGGTGACCTTTAGTTAATTATTGGTTACTTGCTGCAACCCACTCCAAAGGGTACTTCCCAGTTTATAATAATATTTGAAAAAAGTTTAGAGAACATAAAAAGGGTAGGGTCAAGGGAAATGTGAATGAATGAATATTGTCTTTTTTGACAAAATTAATTACCTTTATATTCCTTGCACCACTTTCTGATTCATAGAAAAACAGATTTTCTGCCCCAATTTCTATTGCTATTTCTTCAGCCTACGGGAAAAGATTATCATCGAAATTGTGCAACTGTTACTGTAACAGTAAAAAAACTCTTTTTAGTTCCATTGCTAATTAGACTTGATACTTTTTTCCCATGGAAGTTGAAAATCTTGGGACAGTTCACATAATAGCTGTCATTACAGAGACCCTGTATCCCCTATCCAAGACAATGTGGAATTTTCTGTGCTCTGTATGCTTAACCACTTAACCATGGCCTGGTAAGTGTTTGGTTTGACCAACATTACAGAACAGGAGTTGGGAAGGTAAGTGGAAATGCCCTGGTTCCTGCGACTAGAAAACCCCCCAAAAAAATGGAAAATAGGACTTCTCATTTCCTGGTTGGAACATCGGAATGGATTTTCATGTTTGATTAATACAATTCTTACAGTCCACATCACTTCAAATTCTTCAACAGCAAAATAATTATACATCATAGAGATTTGTAAGCTTAAAACAAAACAAAATGGCTTTTAGCCCAGTTTTGGTGCTGGCTTCAAAAATATAATAATCATTATTATTATTGTTGGCTAATTACCCCCCTCCCCCCTGACCAAATTAGTGCCAAACCAAAAGTATTCTTTCCTTAGAATACTTCCTGTAGCAAGCAGTGTTAATTCCCTGCTGTTAGCACTGGTTTTCCAACATGCCTCTGGTCATTTGCAAAAGGGATTGGGAAATTATTACTATGTTGACCTGAAATTTTTAAAAATCAGACTTTATTCAAGTATAATTATGTGACTAGTAATTATTGGAAAACTTAAGAACATTGGTTAATGAGATGCCATATTCTTGGTACAAAATAATTATAGTTGAGTTTTTAAAATAATAATAATAATAATTTAACTTGGACTTACTTTATCAAGTGTGTCCTTGTCAGGGTAGTCTGACAAGTCATGTTTGTCTCCAGTGAAAAGAAAATCTTCTGTTGCTATTACTCCTAAAATTTAAGTTTGACAACAGCCAAGATAAAAACCTTGTTAACATACTCTGTTATTTGGTGCTTTAGATGGGGTAGGTACAAAACACAGGTCACAGGTCACAAGTCCCCAGTCATTGTTGTACCAATACAGAAACAACCCTAACCGTTCCCTTGTACCAATGCTAACATTAGGCCTAAAATCTTTTGTTTAGGCCTAATTAGACCTAAGGTTAGCTTTAATGAATGTTTAGGATTCTTTCTGTATTGGTAAAACAATTATATGACCTGTGACTTGTGACCTGTGTCTTGTACCTGCCGGCCTAAGATGTAAAAAAATAAATGACTACCATTTTCATGTAATACTTGTTTTCAAAGATTCCTTCCATGAGTTGACTTGCTAACAATAATTGCAAAAAAAGACAGGAGCAAACTAGTAACAAACAGAAATCACTGTCACTTAATTAATATTGCCAAACTGTCAATCCCTGGGGTTCAAAATTGGACAGATTTTCTGATGAACCCCTGTGGCCCGTTGTAACTTGTTAATCAGATTGAACTCACTCTTGGATGATATAGCATGTATCTGAACATTCATAATAATCATTCCAGCTATACCTGTTCAGACATCTTTCAATAAGAAAAATTAATGACTTTGAGTTATTTCATCACCTTCTAATTCCTGGCGGCAGGTACACAACACAGGTCTCAGGTCACAGGTCTTTTTCACAGGTCTCCATTTTACCAATACAGCAACAAACCTAAACATTCATTAAAGCTAACCTTAGGCCTAACTAGACCTAAACAAGTCTCAGTTTTAGGCCTAAAGTTAGCTTTAATGAATGTTTATGAGTTCAAACAGAGACCTGTGTTTTATACCTGTCCAATTCATGGCCACAACCAGGGCCCGGAGCAGTTTTGTAAATTAATTCCTTCCAAAATTTTTGAATTTTGAAAATTTATTTTCAGAGATCGCAGAGACTAGAAGGGCACATTACCCATGACGAACCTACAGTACATAAGCGACCCTAGCTACCCACGTGTTCTCGTACATGTAGCTCAATGAGTAGAGCATCCAATGGGTCATGTTATAAAGGTCACAGATATGTCCAGAAATGAAAATAATCATAAGATGCACAAAGATTTTAATATTGAGTGTCATGAATTGTTTCTTTCCTTTTTACCCAATGTCAACATTGTATCACTCATGTCTCGGAATACTGACAACAATAATATTAATAATTATTAAAAACGTCACAAAGTGTCCCCAAATGCTGCTTCTCAAGACATAGTAAGGATAAACTGCTGTATTTACCCTGACCTAAAATTAACGATCACTTTTACCCTAACCTTATTGTTGGAAATAGAAAGAAAATGCTTAAACTTAAAGGTACACTTCCCATTAGATATCAAAATTGGGTTTGCATCTAATTACGCATTTCTAGACATAAGTGCATAGAAGGTCATAGGTCAAATCCTGCCCGGGACTGATTTTTCACTTGCCCATTTCACTCATTGCCAAGTAAATTGAAAGCTGGCATCCCTGTGGTTGTTCTCACCTTTGTGATCATACTGAAATGTAACTGATCCACCATCTTTTAATAATCCTCTACAATGTACCAAAAACAAAGCAAGAACTAAATTAAAATATACACTGACAGCATCTTGGCCAAACCAATAGGCCTTTTGCAACTAACGATCACATGGTACAAAATCCGCCATGCTGGAGGGCAAGCTCATTATTATTCCCCCAATGGGACATTAAAACAAAGGCAAGTTCAGGTCTTTTTGTTTTAATGTCCCAGTGGGGGAATAATAATGAGCTTGCCCTCCAGCATGGCGGATTTTGTACCATGTGATCGTTAGTTGCAAAAGGCCTATTGTCTACATAAATTATACGTACATGGCATCATCCCAGGAGAAACCAGTTCTCTCTCTCCCAATGATTCGTTGGTGGTAATTCAGTTAAAGAGGGAGGATTGTTTACAAGTTATGCAGTTCCTTTTTAAAAAAAAAATCAACTACTAAACTGCTAAAATAATATTAGACCTGTACTAATTCGAAACAAACGACTAGTCTTGAGTGCAAAATACTCAGTTAAGTTCTACAGTCCTCTAACTTGTAAATTGGATGCTATGAAGCTTAAGAGCTGAACAACGTCAGTAATAATATTATTGTATTATTTTTGTTTCCCTTTTATTGCGCATGTGATTTTTGTGATTGTAATTTTTCTACCATGTGTAATTTAAGAGCAATAGAATTGTGAGACTTAGTTAAAGAAGCGTATCCTGAGCCACCCTAAGACGGAGTTAAGGACGCGACAGGGATAAAAGATCAAAGGGAGGGGTTATTCATATGAAATACCTAGTTCACTAACCCATTTTTTCTAAGAATAGTGTTTATCTCATTCTTTGTTTTGACTTTGCTACTTGTGAGTATCTGAACTATCAAACCGCAACCACCAGGACCTTTGATCTCAAGCATGCTGGCTTCATAAGGGTTATCCTTGGTCTAAAACAGAGAGAATCTAAACAGTTACTGTAGTAAGTCAAAAAGTAAATCACAGATTTTGTTGAACAATTGCATTAATAATCTCAATTTTTTGTACCTTAGACAAATTTTAATCATTGTGGTAATAAATATATAGCTCTTTGGCATTAGAAGGCTTTGGTTTTCAAGTCCAAATTGAGCACTCTACTACGATGAGTCATTGCCGCTAGCAAATGCCCATGCTCACTAGCTCGCTAATTTGAGCACTCTAGACTGGCATGGCTTACAATGTACGTTGTACATGTACCACATGTGTGGGACATCTGGGTGGCTTTTAAGCTTAACCTCTAATTCTTAGATATCAGAACTGCACTGATGATGCCCAGAAGGCCAAAACATTTCCGTCTGCAGTGAAATTATTTAATGTATATACGGCACATATCACATCACTTTAAAATTCTCTGAGACAGACCATTAAAACCAAGGATCTCCCCGTAACTCTTCACAACAGTGTAACTGGGTTCCTTAATGTCCTCCAGTGTTGATAAACAGGAAGGGTTGTGAGATGGGTGAATTTTAAATGGTTACATAGTTCTGCCCACAGAGAGTAACAAGTTCAAGTGTCACATACTGTAAGAGACTTAATCAAGAGATTCAGTTATGAAATCCATCTTTGAGTAGAGACAATGGTCTTGAAATAGCTAACATCTCTGATGTGATTTTAGTCCCCTTGAGACCTAAATCAACATGATATAACCCTTCAATCTTTACGTTAACATTTGCATTGTATTGTAGCTGATGAAGTTTGGTTGAACTGAACGGAATGTTCCACTTTTTAAACTCTTTATTGCACTCGGAGTTCAGGGAATTTTGTCTCGCTACTTTTTTAAGTACAGAAATAATCGAGAGGCTACGAAAGTATAGAAGCACATTGACAATAAAATATTAGTACCAGAATTAAAGAGCTTAATTACCCCAGCTCCAGACTTGATTGCACTTTCAATCTTCTCTTTTGGCATGCTTATTGATCGAGCTCTTTCAATGAGTTTTTCCAAACGTGGATTGAATCTTATATCTGCCCCAGACTCTGGCATTCAAGTGAATAGACAAAACAAAATTAAACCAAAAAATAGTTGGTCAGGTCCCCTCTTTCAATAATAATTATTATTAAATAATAATTATTAATGAAAGAGAAAAAGAAATATTTTCATGTCACTGTTCTGTATCAATGGGTTGTTTCAATATTGGCCTTCCTAGCTACTGCATCTTGAATTGCACTTAAGAATAAGTTAGTGGTATGCACAAATGTAGTGCTGATGTTCATTAGCACTGCATAAATGACTATTACCATTAATTTTCTAAAATTATACCTATACAACGATAGAGACCAGAGTGGGAATTGGACCTACGTGTAAGGCTATCAGATTGAATCACTGCACTGTGCAAGGCCACATGTGAGCATGGGTGTTTTAGTCAATAATCTGTAGATTATTGAAAGTGTACATTCAAGTACATAGGAAGGGTATGCTGATCTTATTATTGAACATGTACAAGTACATGTACAAGTACTTAGTTATCCATTGCGGCAATGGATAACGACAGAATCAGAGCTGGAAATCCTGGGCAATACAACTGAATGGTAGTCCTAGATGTAGAGAATTATGAGCCCACAAAAGAAAAGAAAAACAAATCTCTTGGACTGTCATAACAACTAAAACATTGAGTAACAAGAGGAGTACAATAACTCGGGACGAATAAAATCTAAAACTTTAGACTTCTTGACTTGTCAACCTAACAAGGTTTTCACAGTGATAAGGGCTAGATCAGATTGTTTAGCTTAATTTCAAATAGTTCTTTTTAAGTCTGATAATGATACCAAGGCTTATGTATGGAGTGTATGGTCATATTAACTAATTTGCCATAATTGATGTCACACCTGTAGACCTTTTGTGGCTACCAAAACAAAAGGTTCCATTATTCTGGGGACTGTCATACAGCTGTATTTGAATAACAGAAAGAAAGCTTGTGAACAGATATCTGTCTCTCATTTGATATTAGAGAATACAATGAGCGGTTGCTGGAAATCTAAGCACAGTGATGTCTTCAAAAGTTGGCAGGACTATTCCAGGGGTGAGGGGCAGGGGATGGGGGTAGGAAGACTCTGCGCTACCCTTGCTCCCACAGAATTTTTCCCCTGGAGGTTTGGGTTGTTTCAGCCATATCATTGGTTTAATTTCATTCACGGAAAACGCCACATGTCATAGTAAGGAAACTGTCACGGCTGAATAGGCTAGTTTCGAATTGTGCAGCAACAAGAAAACAGAGTCGAGTTTCAGGGGAATAATTAGCATTTTGTATTGTTCAGAACAAATTAAAGGAAAATGCAAATTATTCCCCTGAACCTCGACTCTGTTCTTTTGTTGCTGCACAATTCGAAACTAGCCTATTGATGAATAAAGATATACGTTTCCTAACATTAAGCTTATCTTGTCCAGTCTGACCTCTGACAGCTGAGATGATTTCCATGGACAGTTTTCCAAACTCCTTGCTTCGTGCGAAGTCAATGTGAGCCTTCTTAAATCGAATATTTTGCCATTTACTGTGACCTGCATACCTTAATTGCATTCTTAAAGCATTGAGTGAGGTAGAAGGACAGCAACATTTAGCAACCACGGCTTGAAACCCGTTAATCATAAGACACGATTTTCTGGCCAATGTGGCCGCCATGATGGCTGACGTTATAATTCTACGGGGGTGGGCACGAGAGACTTGAATTAAGTCATTTTGCTGAAAATTTCTTCTATGCTTTCAGAAGGGTTACAAACTGAGCTTCTCAATAAAGAAAAAGACCTATTACACGTACGTCTGAAAAAGCCTCAAGGATTGTTACAAATTGACGTTAAACCCTACCCCTCCCCTAAGAGCAACATTCATAGCCCGGTTACCAAGTATTTATTTCTCTGAAACGACACGTTCATTTGCCACTTACCCTGTAGTTCACAAACTGAGACAGTATGCTGTGGTTTAAGGGAAGTATTCCTGAAGCTATTGTTGAATCAAGGAAGAAAGGATTGATATTTATTGTTTATATTGAAGGCAAGTGAAAATTCAACGATTTCGATGATTTTCGTGTTGAATCGGTTTAGCAAATACAGAGAGTAAAAGCTTGTCTTGTTTGCTTGTTTTTAACAAGGCAAAGTTGATTTATGCGTTTCTTATTGTACTTAGAGCTTCATTTTCAGCCTACCAAGACCAAAGATTATACTTAAGTGCGTATTCTGTCAAAATTTAATAACGATGTGCAGAGTGTCAACATAAAATGCAACCGTAGAATTCACGACTCTAGTAACAAGGGTTTGCGCATGCAAACTGATCGAAGCTATTGTAGAACTAGAACGAGATCATAACAAAAGCTCCCACATATTATGTGGGAGGTTTTGTTATTCGTTGATATGGAATAATTCAAGTGGCCAATTGTATTGCATTATAATTTAGCTTTTCTGAAATCTGAAATGATGATAACATCTTCAATGCCCCACTCACCCCTCCCTTCTAATGTTATTTTATATGCCTTGCTATCATTGGAAAACATAAGAAAAACAGTACTATTTGAGCCAAAATGAGTGTGGCACATCTAAAAATTATGAGAAACACAAAATAATGATATAAAACACTCAGTGATTATGAAAGTTATAGATTTTGAACTATAGGTTGTGATGATTCTAAGGGGGAAAGATTATCACTCTTTTAAGAGCAACATAGGCAGTTTCAAGGAAAGCATGAAAAAACTAATATAACAGGTTAAATGGGACAACAACAAAAGGTGGATCCATTGTTGAAATAGTTGAGCTAAAATCAAAATTGTTGTGTTATTGCATCTTTTCTTTGCTGAACGAAAGAGTTTTGTCAAGCAAAACTTTTCAGTTGATTCTAGTTGTTAAAACTGGAATTTCCTTTTAGGTGACAATGAAGAAACCCAGAAAATGAACACAACTTGGGCTGATTCAAAGGTTTGTACTTGAAA
>NC_090883.1:2853265-2858265 GCF_036669925.1 Montipora capricornis
TATTTCATTCGTCTCTTCCATCTCTTGAATTTGTTGCTTATTTTAGGGCACTCTTTTGTTACTGGAAAAAATGTTTACAGTGACGTTAATTGATTAAATCACCTTTCTAGGCACATCAAAAGTTAAGGACGACCAACATCAATGGTACTACAGCAGCTAGTTCTGTCCCACAATCAACTGCAGTGGCTTCTAGTTCTTTGCAACATTCATCAGATAGCATGGTGTCTCAGGCAGCCCAAGATGCCTCAACAAGTGATATGGATGCTACACCAGGAACATCACAGGTAATGAAGAGTAAGACGGTCTTTGGTGATCATTACTTCTGTACGATAAGGCTAAACATTTTGACCCTTCATGCATGAGGGGTCTCTAACACACACAATGCTATTTCATTGAGTTCTTTTTACTTCCTGTGGTGTAGGAACTACAAGACAGTGCCACTCAACAAACATCATTGCAAGATAAAGTTGACAGGTTGGCTGCCACTTGCATCACTCTGTTCTGTTTTAATAAGTACTAAGTACACATAAAGATCTCAAAGCAAAAACACATGTCATCTTTCACTACTAAACAGCCAGACGTCGTAGGGAAAAAATAGAGATATCAATGGAAGAATGGCTTTCATATTAATTTTCTTTTTCATTTTTTTTTCTTTGGATTGCTTTGAAAACCTATGCATTTTTCCCACAAGAGAGATGATTTTTTCATGAAAAGAATCTGGTGAAAGTTCTTCCCCATGTGCTGGCAAATATACTTTACCGTTCAATATTATTAATTAAACAAGCGATTCTTTCATGACATTCTTCTTTATAGGAGAGATTTTTTCTTTCTTCTGTACAGTACGCCATAGGTCATGATGTGGTGTCCCTTTTTGTAAACTTTGTTGGCTTGTCAGAGTCATATCATTGCACCCCTTGTTTTTTGTTTTGTTTACTCAATGACATAAGTGAAACATCTCTATTCTAACGTCAGGTCATGAACTATTTACACAGTGTTGTAAATTGCCAATCAAAGTAGAGGTTGTACAGTATATTGAAAATCTAAGCATCTTCCAGATGAATGAACTTGTGAACACAAACCTAAAACCTCACAAAAGGTAAACATGACAAACAAAAAAGTGAACGACTTGATCCTAAATACCTCAATGGTATATATTGGGATAAACTGACCGAGACATAAAATTGTTGCTCTATCTTTGTTAATTGGTAACATAGACAGATGTCACAAAATAAAGTGACTCGATAAAACCTAGAACCAATCATTATAATGCTACTTAATTAGCTAGTAAAAAGGTATTTGTTGACCTTTACATAACTTTGGAATTTGAATCAGTACCCACAACTTTGCCCAGTATGCAACTCAAATGGGCCACGACACTGGCTGCCAAGCTGCCACTCATTAACATCAGTGATAGAGATCTTAATAATCAATTAGATACGGTATATTAGAGCAAGACTGAGAGTCTGCATTAGGTACTGGGTAAATATGCAACAAAAACAATCACATCATCTTTACCCATATTACACACCCAACACTCTGGCTGCTACAAAATTCCTTTGGGAGGTGGCATCAACTCCCCATGTGGAAACCAGGAAAGTCATTTGGGAAGAACAACTCATTTCTTTTGAAAGAGGCTTGAAACTCTTTTTGGAGGCAAAATTGTTTAGCGTTACGGCACTCGTATTATCATGTTTTCATAAAAATTAAGTATATCAATGATTGAATGTTTTTTGGCTTTTACCTGCTGTCGTCATAATTATTATAATATAGTGCATAAAAGCCAAAAAACGTTTTTTTATTTTGTCACAATCTTGGTGAAACGTGGTTTCTTGCTATTTATTTCTTTAAGTTTATTGTAGTTATGAGGCTTCTATGTAAACTTCCTCCTGAACCCATTGACTTCTAGGAGTGGAACTTAGGAGATTTTTCTCTGTCGTATGCCAGCCGATTTTACTTGTCAGTGGGGGTGGTCCAGGGCAGTTCAAGTGTCAATGGGTCAAGGGCTAATTATACACCATACTTGCAATGAAGAAGCTAATATTAATTTTATTATAAATGATTTTTGTCATGATAATGTTCATATTAAGACAAGTTGGAAGTGGTAAGAAGGACCCTAAGCTCATTCACATGTATCAGTGCTGAGAATGTTATGTCATTAAATTTTAATGAGCAAATTGATGGGTCTGCATACATTGGCAAGTTTGAATTTCTCTCTTATTTTGATTACCATTCCTGCAAATGAATGGTAGTTGTAGAATTTGATTAAAGTAGAGGAATCATGGAATATACGAGGAAGGGTTATGTTTTTACAAATGTTGGCCGTGTATAACTTATCATACAACAGAATTAACTATTTGAGGGTAATGTGAAGTGCTATTTCTACCCATGTAAACCGTGTGAGCGTTAGCCCTACTAAGGGAATTGGGCTCACACAAGGACAGAGAAAAACTCTGACCAGAGTGGGAATTGAACCCATGACTTTGGGGTTACATCACCACTGGCTGCTCTACCGACTGAAGTTGAATCATGGAATAGTTTGAGAAATGCAAATTTGCAGTTAACCTATTGACTAGTAGGAGTGAGACTTAGTAGACTTTACTCTGTCTAACGCCAGACAATGGTGACGGTCCAGGCAGTTCAGGTGTCAATGGTGTCAATTTCCCAAGGGCTTTTTTCAACGCCTTCAACGGGTAAAGAAAAAAACCCAATGGCTTTTCCAACGCCTTCAACGCTTTCATCAACGCCTCTAACGGGTACCCAACGGGTAACCAACGGCTTTAGCCATTCAACGGAAAACCGTTAGTGTACGTTTTCGCGTGAGAGGTCACAATTATATACTGTGATGGTTAATTACATTAATATAATTATAATAGATCTTAAGGTCTTTATATTAGCCTTCAAAATAAAATTTTTGCTCATCCTGCAACCTTGTTCCCAGGGTCTCTCTTCTCTGCCGCGACAACAAAGGAGGCAGAGAAGAGAGACCCTGGGAACAACATTGGTGATGCTATTTACGGTAGCAGGCCATTATATCTTCAACAGTGTATTAGGAATAAGGATAAACAATAAAAGGACATGATGCTCTCTGATGAGATTCGAACTCTCATAACACTGTGTTGTCCTTTGTCTTATATCCAGAGCAAAAGAGCTAATCGAAAAGAAAAGACAAGAAAAAGACGAAAACGAAAAACAAGTAAGTGTTATCACTTCGTTTTATTGGAGCTGACCTTACAGCCCATACCTTGGACAAGTTCTTCTAAGTGTTTTGACAGCTGTGCTATCCCAATACCACAGCATGTATGGATTTGGCCAACAGCTCTGGTTGGCCATTTCAGTAAGTAACAGCCAGTGAGGATATGATTGTTCTTACAACATTAGATAACCAAGGAGTACATTTTGCCCCTAACATACTTATTCAATGTATTCATTTCTTTTCTTGTATACCAGTGTGGTTGGTTGGGTGATTTTTTAACTGGCATTAACTCATGTTGAAAGTGTTGTCACTCGTGAGAGCTTGGTTAGCAACCACAGGCATTCTTGCTGCAGGCTTTTAAAAAGCTTGTGGAGGCTAATGTAGGCTCTAGCTGCAACCACCCTTAACTTACATGTACATGTATTAATGCAGAGAAGGCTAGTATTGACCTTTTCAACCAAAAATAGTTTGAGAAGTGTTGGTATTCTTCAGGCACTTACATTATGGTTCATTGCCTTAGTTTTCATGGTACTTATACATGTTTAACACTGTGTCTTCTGAGGCGGCTAGTAAAGAATTAAAAAGAAAAATTAATTCTGTATTGTAGGATCTCAGAAAAAAGGAATTTGAGAGGCGTCATTCTGGGCAAGAAATGGCTAAGGCAAAGCGCAACAGAGAGGAAAAGCAGGCACAAGACATTGTGAATCAAATCAAAGAGGACAGAGCTAAGGAGAGAGCTCACAGGGAAGCTGTTCGACAGCAGATATCCAGAGATAAAGCTGAGAGGGAAGCCAGGAAACAGAATGAATTGCAGGAAAGGCAGCGTGCTCAAGCAATGACCGCATCATCATCATCGTCAGGTGCTGTTACAGGTGGAAGTGACAGACAAGCTACAAAAGGAGATTGGTTAGTTTTTTTCTTAATGAAAGACATTGAGAAGTTTGCTTGTGTTCCTGTTGTTCAATATTACTTTCCCTAGCTTTGTTGCCAGATGGTTTTTACAAGGTCTGAGAGAATGCTGTGCTGCCTGTCCTGCAAGCAGATTACTAATCACAGGTTTTGGACTGAGTTCTTCCCCCAGGCCACAGACATCCCCAGAGAAAGGGGCCATTAGACGCCCTGTTCGTATAGTTCTGTATAGTTGGTTACTCAAGTCAAACCACAACACTCAAACCACCAAATTCAAATTTCGTTGAAACTCTTGCAGCACATTGTCTTCTCTGACCTTAGAAAAATTTCTCTGGTACCTAAAGCACATGAAATGTATGCTATTTACCAGAAAAGGGGTCTGTATTAGAAAATCTGTGTCTGAGGTCTTGATTACAACGCGAGTCCACATTTTGACCCTGTTGCCTTTTTTCAGCATTTCTGCCCGTCTTCAGTTTCGTCTTCCTGATGGCAGCTCTGTAACAAACAGTTTTTCGGCTGATTCAACATTAGACACCATAAGGCAGTTCATCAGTAATGTAAGTTTGATATCGTAAAAGAGGTGATTAGTGGTCATCAAGGCGGTAAATAAAATTCACAAATGAATATAACATTTAATCGTTTGTCTCATGATGTAGTAACTTCGGTTGTTAATCGCAATGTTAAGCATCGCTGAAGTTTATTTCTGTTGTCCATGCATGAGGGACAGCATTGTCTCTTAACTAAGATACAATATAGCAATATTAATGAGGGATTGCAAGTACAGCACGCTAATAAACCACCCCGCCAAGCTGTCTCCCCATTGTTCAAAAGTTCAAGTTAACCTAGATTTTCACACAGTAGTCTACACGTTCTGTGAAGAAATCAGTGCTATTTAACA
>NC_090883.1:2863265-2865765 GCF_036669925.1 Montipora capricornis
GACTAGCTGGGTACTGCGTAAATAATTTCAGCTCTAAAACAAACGTCAATTGATTGTTCAAGGGGAAGAATATATAATCGCTATCGAACTTTTTATTCCTGTTTAAGTTGTGCCTCTGCGTTATGGTTCTGCGTTATGTCTCGTTGCGTTATCCTTTTTTCGCTACGGCCATTTGCGTTATGCCTATCCGCGTTATATCTATTTGCGTGATGCCTGTTTGCGTTATGGCTGTTTGCGTTATACCTCTTTCCGTGATGGCCATTTGCAGAATTGGCTTGTTGCCATGCAGCTTTGGATTGATGCATTCATGATTTGGATGATTTTATTTCAAATACTGATCATTGAATTTTGTCATAGATATACCTTCATAGCGGAGGTAAAATGCACTCAGAAATATTTAAGAGGAAAAAGTAGGCCATTTGCTATACAAAAAAATCACTTCCTTTTTTCTTCAGATTTTGAAACTGTGCGTAACTCGTGAATGGCAAAATATTGAGCTTTGATTTTTATCGAAAGGCAAACCGTTAATCACGTTCAAAACTGAGCGATTGGAGCTCAGAGGGTTGGATCTAGGGAAAAGTGACGTCACTCTATCACTAGTTATTATATATGCAAAACACGATTTTAAAATCTGAAAGCCCGAAATAGGCCATTTCCGAGTTCATGCCTGCCTCCTCTTCAAAGCGAGTCTTATGAAAATTAGTTTTCATTCATATGTAAAGTAGAACTAATTACCATCACAAAAACTTCGCACTTAGACTCTCTTTGAAAAGGAGGCCGACATGAACTCGGAAATGGCCTATTCCCGTTCTATATATTAAGTCAGCCGAGTCTTCGACGTCATTCTTTTCTCGATCACGCTCTCTCCAGATTTCAAAGTTAATAATGGCGGACCATCAAATAGGAAATTTCCAGTTAAAATAAACAGGTGTTTATCAATCAAGGCAACTAAGGTCACTTCTTTTTTTATTTAACATGGTTTTGAAATCCAAAGAAAGAGAAGAATCGGTTTTTTTATCTTAGTACCAATTTAAGAAGAAAATCAATCCAGTTCATGGCTGGTAGAAATTTAATTGTAAGAAGAAGTTTATTCCTCCACTGGGGTGGATGCAAAATGATTGTGTCGGAAAGATATTGATGTTGATATGACAATAATTAAGTTTTCGCTCACGGATTCGCCGTGAGACGGTGGTGAACGATAAGTTCGAAAAGCAATGGTATACAAAAATATCTGACAACCAAAGATAAAGTGAAAGGATTCTTTTATTGAAGCTAATTGTTGCGTTGTTTCCGCAAGTTTTCAAGCAACTGACACTCTTGTGTCTTGTAAAAGGGGTTAGAATAATCGCAAAGTGATTCCAACACTACTGCAATTCCATAATTCAGATGACGTTCTGCCGTTGTCGTCTTCGTTTTAACGCCGGTCCTTACTAGATACAGAAGCACAAGCAACATGCGCCGACATATATTAATTTGGAGAGGGATGGGGAGGGAGGAAAAAACCTAGAAAAAAGGCGGGGGTTGTGTGGCGAGAGAGGTACGCCCGTGGTAACCGCCCTTCGATTTCCCGTTTTTTTCCCTTAAACCGCCTCTCGTGCAAGCTACGAAACAAGGCTGTGAGGATTTTAAGCTTGCTATTGAAAATGTAAGGATATTCGGCCTTTGACAAGGGTGAATTAGATAAAGCGTTGGTCTATCACTTTGCGGTCTTACCCCAGCACATTCACAAATAGATTTGTTTTTAGATACACCTTGCGCGCGAAACAAACGAAGGGCCGCCAATTTTAACCAATCAAAAGAAGCCATGTCACGCGTCACTGCTTCTGCCATGTATTTTTCAGAGGCATGACAACTGATATTCGCGGGAACGGGTGTTCTTAAAGTAGACTCGTTTGTGACCTACGCCATATTCACTCCTGGTCTTAAGATTGTTTTTTTGATCTTGGGTTTCAGGAGTCCATGTCTCATGGGCTCCAAGGGTTTACTTTTGTTCTTGATTGTTCTTTTTGTTGTATTTTATTTCATGATATCTGGCATTGAACAAATAGTGACATTTCGCAGTGTAGTTCATCCAGTAGCCTATTGCCCTAACCTACCCACCTGTCTCTACCATTGAGGAGAACGTTTTATTATTTAAATCGACTGATTTGATCATAAGAACTAGACTTGCCGCTAGCCTCAATCTCGCTAACTGATGATGACCTTAGAATTTTTGTAAAATATGCACACAAATTCCCAATCATATCTTTTTTTGTAAATGTTACGGTGTTTTTAAATAGCCCAGAGACTTCTCTATCTATATTCTAAAATATCCAGGCATCTGTGTCTATTTGGTAGTTTTCATTTCGGGGAGATTTTCCCGACAGGCAAGAGGAAGGGAGAAGAGTGTTTTTGGAAGATTCATTTAGGAAACCAACTTGGCCGCCAATGATTTTTTCCGGATACCAACATGCTCGTGACGTCAAGTGTGCACCTCTCTGTCCGTCCACAAGGGAGGGAG
>NC_090883.1:2895765-2908265 GCF_036669925.1 Montipora capricornis
GTTTTTTGTTATCCCATGATCCCCTTCGTACCCGATTGCACACTCGCAGAGAATCATGGTACCATCATAATGTCAAAACTACATCATAATTCCAAAACTACGTCATAATTCCAAAACTACATCATAATGCTAAAACTACTTCATAATTCCAAAACTACTTCATAACCCCATAACTACTTCATAATGCCAAAACTACTTCATAACCCCATAACTACTTCATAACGCCAAAACTACTTCATAATGCCAAAACTACTTCATAATACCAAAACTTCTTCATAATGCCAAAACTACTTCATAATGCCAAAATTACTTCAATAGCAAACTACCTCATAACCCCATAACTTCTTCATAATACTAAAAGTGAATTTTGTCACTAATGACGCTCCATCTCCTCTGGAGTGTGTTTTCTGCGAAATTTAATCGCTGATTGTTTCCACACAGGTCCGCACTATTCAAGCGGACGAGGACGAAAATACTGCTCAATTTTCACGAAAGTAAAGGAAAAGAACTTTAAAAACATGCATTCACTTTGAACTTAAGTTCGTAGGGTAATAAAACATTAAAAAGAAACAGCCCCATTAAATTTACGCAACGGTTCGTCCTCGAGTTATCCAAACGTTCAGCCACTAGTACTAGTCTACTCGATCGGCTACCTTTTCCAGAGCTTTTCCATCCTCCCGCTCGCTTCACTTGAAGTTTCATGATGATTCGGAAGTAAATGTGCCATTCTTTTGCTGGCCTGGAATTTTTTCCTCGGCGTTTTTGTCGCCATGTTATTTTAACTGATGCTTGAAAAATATGTACGAAAGTCAAGTAGACTCGGCTAGTCTACGACTGATAAAACCTCGCAAATATCAGTCGTGCAGTAGTCTACTTGACTTTCATAAATATTTTGATCACGATCTTCTCTGATCCAACGCTGTGCAAGACTTATCGTCTACGGTTTTTGCAAAGGTTTTAAAACCTCAACTTCACCAATGCTCGAAGTAATGCGTGACATATTACAGTCGCGTTACCTGCGCAGTAACGTTGCGCACAAACAATTAGCGCGAACGTCCTTAAAAAAAGTTTAGTTCACGAGCGGCTCTGAAAACAGATTTCTGTGAAGATTTCAACGCGAAATATACAAGCGACGATGATGGTCTACCCCTGGCTTATTGGCATGGTAGTTGTATGCTTTAACATTCTGAACAAGAGTGTTTTTGTGGCTATGGAAGAACATTTTTGCGAAAGTGTTTTTGAAAGCGGAGACGGTAAGTAAAAACATGGCTAAATTGCAGAATACCCGGCCCACCAAATGTCCTACTTAAAAAAGCTGCCACCGCGGTCCCGCAGTCGTGTTTAACAATGCTGCTTGTCCGCAGTGGCATGGGTATTCTGCAATCCCTCCTTAGCTTTCATTTTGCTGTTCCGTTAACCACGAGATCGTGTGAAGAAGAAAGAATTTGTTTACTGATTTAATAAGCCTAAGCGCTCGTTTCAATGATTGGGTCCAAGCACTCTTAGCTTTTATTTTGCGGTTCGGTTAACTACACTTTTCATGAGATCATGTGAAGAAGAAAGCGGTCGTTTACTGATTAAGCCTAAGCACGATCGTCTGAACAAGAAAGCAGTCGTTTACTGATTAAGACTAAGCGCTCGCTTCAGTGATTAGGCCTTAGCATTCTCGTAAAATTTTAGCATTCATTTTCCGGTTCGGTTCACTACACGTTTCACGAGATCGTGTGAAGAAGAAAGCACTCGTTTACTGATTAAGCCTAAGCGCCCGTTTCAGTGATTAGGCCTAAGCACTCTCGTAAAATTTTAGCTTTCACGTTACGGTTCGGTTAACTACACTTTTCACGAGATCATCTTGCCCTTGAACAATTTTCATTCATCTACTACGGGACTATGAACCGCGGAGGCAGTTCATTTTAGCGGTTGCCCTTTAACAGTTTTCATTCAACGACTACGGGACTGCGGTGGCAGTTCATTTGAGTGCTTTCCTTTTAACATTTTGCATTCAACGACTACGGGACTGCGGACCGCGGTGGCAGTTCACTTTAACATTTTGCATTCAACGACTGCGGGACTGCGGACCGCGGTGGCAGTTCACTTTAACATTTTGCATTCAACGACTACGGGACTGCGGACCGCGGTGGCAGTTAACTTAAACATTTCGCATTCAACGACTACGGGACTGCGGACCGCGGTGGCAGTTCACTTTAACATTTCGCATTCAACGACTGCGGGACTGCGGACCGCGGTGGCAGTTCACTTTAACATTTTGCATTCAACGACTGCGGGACTGCGGACCGCGGTGGCAGTTCACTTCAACATTTTGCATCCAACGACTGCGGGACTGCGGACGGCGGTGGCAGTTCACTTTAACATTTTGCATTCAACGACTGCGGGACTGCGGACCGCGGTGGCAGTTCATTTCACTGCTTACCCTTTAACACTTTTCTTTTCATTGATCGACTTCGGGACTGCGGACCGCGTTGGCAGCTTTTTTAAGTAGGACATTTGGTGGGCCGGGTATTCTGCAATTGCTCCAAAAACATTATACATTTCAGCATTTTATTACACATGTTTCGAAACGTTTCTACCTTTTTTGTTTTCTTTGGCTATTGACTCAGAGGCCATGAGGGCGAGAGAAATAATTGTTTTAGTAAAATCCAACTAGTTGATCAGAAAAATATCGAGAGAAAACATCTTTCGCTCGTTAAAGCTAGACTTAAATTGTTGTTTTGGTTTTCAAAGCCGGCGCTTTTCGCTACCAGTGGGCCATAACAAATAGCCTACTAGTAGCTCAACCAATCAGAACGCAGCATTGATAATAGACCACTAGTTGGATTTTACTAAAACAGGTGATAACCCTAGCCTTGAACGACATAGCCACTCAGTTATTGAAAGCGAACCGTTTTAAAATGGGTGCTTAAGCCAAAGTTCCACCTCTCCTTTTTTAATACAAACGAAGCAGAGAGAGGCTAGCCAAGATTTCAAAAGCAAAATGGTTATTCGTACGGGACCCATACACCAACCTATTCATACGGGAGTCTTCTTTGAATGATTATTACAGGTTTAATAATACACTTTCTTCTTATTCGTTCAGATTACGCCTTGGTTGGTCATAACATAAGTTCTGTTTTTGTCAGTGACCAGTTTGAATGCCAGCTGAAGTGTATCGACACCAAGACTTGCAAGTCATGCAATGTCCACCCCGTGACTGGTAGAACAGACAAACGTTTTTGTGAGCTAAACAACGTAACACGCCATCAAGTGAAACCCAGTGATTTTAGAGCGATGATTGGGTCCACGTACTATGGCTCGGTTAAGGTCTGCAGTTGAAACTTTGGCTTAGTTGTCAGTTCTTGGTGAATCGAATGTGCAGCAAATATTTGTGAATCGAATAAAAGAAGTACGCCACTTTAATATGTTTAAACATAAATCATGTCATTTCTTTTTTCAAGAACACGGATGATTTCCGTGAAAGTACAGCGTTCCAAATATAAGACAATAAGCAGTTAAGTTCGACCAGAAGCTTGTCAAGTGGAGCCTTAATTTATCTCCCATACTTGGTCTTAGTCAATATATACAGGATCACAACACGAAACGAGATATTAAGACTGACGGACACTACAGACATGCAAATTTACATCGAGATTTAGAAAATAATTGAATTATTTTGACTTAAAAGCCCTTATAGTAGGGGTATCGTGAATCTTTCTTGGTAGAGAATTCCATAGTTGACTTGGCTCTCATATCGTCAATAGACCTTATTCATGATAGCCGCCATGTTGGATTTGTCATGCAAATTAGCTACACACTCTCAGGGGGCAAACAACACAAGTTCGAGAGGTTATAACGAACATCTTGGCCACACAGATGATTTGTTTCGTGTTCACTGAATGTTTATCACCTAAGTAGTAAAATAGAATGCTTACACAAGTTACTTCGATTTTTTTTTACTGGAAAATTAGCAGATAACGAAGTAGAAAGTCAAAATGTCGGAGGCAATCAAAAGATATAAAATTATTATAAAAGGTACTTAATTCTAAATTCTAAAATGTACTTTTAGCAATGTTAATTCAATATTTTGACGAAACGATTTTCCGCAATTTGCCTTTATTCCAATGTTTGCCTCCAGCATAACACATGGCTAATTTACATGACAATTTGAAAACCAACATGGCGGCTATCGTGAATAAGGGCTATTAGCGAACTATCTCTGAAATTACGATCATGTAGCTCAGAGCGTTTGAGTAACAGTAAGTATCCTTTCAGTTGGCGTGGGCAGTCTATGTTGTTAATGATTTTGTACACAAGTTGTAATCTCATGAACCGTCTTCTTCTGTTTAAAGATAGCAGCGTTAGTTTCGATCGCATGAATTGTGTACAAGTCTTGCGATTTGCCCTAAGGATAACACACATAGCTTGGTTTTGAGGACGCTCGAGGTGCAGAGCATTTTGTTTTCCACAGTCACCCCAGACTATGCAACCATAATCCATAACTGCATGGTAAGATCGTTTGCTTATATATCGTACGTAGCACTTTCCAGCTGAGGTACTTAGATACCCTGCTCAACAGTATCAGAGTGCATGGGATGAACTCTTCGAGATATTACATGAACGTGCATATTCCAACTTAGGTTACGATCTATGTGCACCCCTAAATATTTCACACTATTCGTCTGCTTTGGTTAGCAGTTTACAATCTAGAAAAATTTCTAAGTCGCGGGAGGTAGCTATAGTATTTATAGCTTATTCCTTGTGCCGATTAACATGACTCCGCATTTCTCGTGGTTACTCATCAGTCCGTTTTGTCGCATTACATTGGTTGGAAGCGTTGCCGGCGCGTGATAATTGCGACTGAACCAATCAGAGCAGCTGAAAAAATTCAAGATTTGGCTCGCGCAATTCCTCGATAGGCGCACAACCTCGGTCACGGATAAAAAGATTGCTAAACAGCTGAACTTTCCTCGGATTTTCTTGTTCTCCACTACTCTAACGAAAGTAACGAGCGCTAAATAAAATGGATGTGGAATGAATATCATTGGGTTATATGGAAATGGGAATTTTATCGGGATTGACGTCTTTTACTTGTGAAGGGAGATCAAATTGTGGAGTGATGTTCGGCTCCGGAGGTGACGAGTGTGCAGCCTTCGCTTCGCTCGAGAGTGTATAAACGAGTATTGATTTCACTACATCAGCATTGGCTAATGAATCGACACAAAACAAAAGTAAGAAACATATTTGAGTTCGGGAAAGTTTATTGCGAGAGAAAGACGTTCATTTTTTCAACTTAACTTAATTTTTAACTCTTTTCACCATTAAACTCTAATAGTAGTTGCATTGCAAAATCGCTTTGTGAGCTTGGGGTGCCTGTGGCCTGGCAAAACCCTTTCAAAGCAAATTGTAAAGCACAAATAAACCAATAAATTATTCAATGGGCCGGGATAATAATTATTTTGTTCCCTGCTGCTGTTATTTTAAAATCATGGTTTTGTATTTGTTTGAACTTTATAAGAATTGCTTAAATTCAAAGCCACAATCTAATTCTTCCTTGTGTAACGTTTTTGGAGTTCTGCATCTTTCCACTGTTTAACAGACCTGCCAACCCCTCAGAGCTCAGAATCTGGAGGTGGACTGCAAAAAATCTGGAGATCCACTGAAAAAACGGGAGATTTTATAAATTGCCTCATTTAATGGTCAAATCCACACAAACCTTACATTCAACTGGCACTCAAGTACAGTAGCTAAATACAAACTATCTGTATGCTTTGCTGTACGCAGCTGAAGCTAAAAGTTCGCTGTCAGGTCTCCATTTGTAGCAAAATCACCCTGCGAGCAAAGCCTCCTTTTGTCTTTTTCTTTACTGAGGAGGAGAAAAGGAGGCCTTTCCTGAATTGCGTCAACTCTTTAAAGCCACCGCAGCCCGAACTTATGTACTAGTCAATGGTGTTTTCTCTCGTCAACCTGGTTTTCCCGTGAGTGCGAGCATCCCTTTTGGGATAAAACCGATGGTTATGATTGAGCCCGCTGTATTATGAAAAATCAAGATGGCGGTGAGATCTGCTCGCAGCCAAGCACTTAGGCCTGGGTTCGAAGCTGTATCCTGGCAACATACAGCGCATGCTCAGTAAAGATCTTACTCGCTTCATGCAGAGTCCTTCTCGCGAACGCCCAAATCGAGCAAGCAAAAGAAAGGCTCTGCTAGCATGGTACCGCAAGGTGTACTGTTCTCTGGGAACGTCAGTTTAATTGCCAGAATGTGAATTTGACAAAGATCACGACTAGGGCACTTATGACGACAGCATGCCCAGGAATGCATGAAATCGAGGAACTTTGTCCCCAGACTCCGTGTGCAACGCAACAAACGAGTGTGCAGCATGCACATGGATGCGATCGATCGGTTGAGCAAAGGGACGAAATAGAATAAGAATTCACACTTTTTTTCACTTCTTGTCAGAATCTGGAAAAAAACCCGGGAGATTCCAGGTCTTTGCCGGGAGGTCGAAGGAAAAGAGAAAAAACCGGGACTCACCCGGCAAAACCGGGAGAGATGGCAGGTCTGCTGTTATGGTCACCTTTCTTTTACTTTTCAACAGTTGTTGAACCTTTGCACAAATCTCGGTCTGGGAGTGGGTTATTCTGTTCCCTGTTACTTAGCAGTCACTACTGTCATGCTTACTATTTCCGGCCTACCCCTAAATACAAAGGAACCTAGCGAGCAAATTAAGCCAAAAGCCTTTGAGAGCCATTTCTAGGCTCCTTTTAATGCATAAAGACTGTCTAAAGAGATGTTTTTATCACCAAGAAGAATTTGATCTGTTCGGATATCTTACCTGAAAATTGAAGTGTCCGAAAATTTTAGGGAATGATATCTTCACAGTAATTGATAGCTGAACGCTACCTTCTAAGAACTTCCCAGAAAACCATTTGCTTATCCGAAACTGCTAGGTGACCTTTTAAGTGCCAAAAATTGCAAAAATATCTCTTCCGAAAACGTTGAGGGCCTACTTGTCCCTAGTTGCGAATCTTTAAGGTGATGTTTTAGAAAAAGAATCTATAGCTGTTTGGCAACGTAGAACCGAAATTCTTAGAACAGCTTGACTCTCCCAAACACATATTTTACCGAAGGTTATCATTGCGGGTCTACGACAAAACACTCTACAAAATAGAGAAATTATTTGTATATCGGCGCACCTTTGTTCAAGATGGCGGAAGGAAGGTGCGCCGATATACAAATAATTTCCATATTATCGTAAATCATCATTATATTTCACATTATTATTTCCAATCAATTTAGAGGGGGCCAGTAAGGGGGGTCGGTAGGGGGTCAGTGTTTTTTCGTACCCCCTAAACAATGGTGATAGTTGAGTAGCTGCTGCTGGGAAACTAGACATTTTCATCATATTACAGTGAAATTAGCACCTTTTATTGGTACCTCAAATAATCGAGTTTAGATAAAGTTCATTGTACTCTTGATTGCGCCTGATGATAAATTGAAATATTCGGCTTTTTCTCCGACTTTACCTTGAAATTCTTTGTTGCTTAATGGCCTGAACAGAGAAACTGCACCAACTGTCAAGCTGGATCTGCAGAAATACCTTTGATTGTATGGATAAAGTTTGACTTCGCAGACATTCCAACTAGAGTTCTATTTTGTTTTCGTCGCGTCTTTCCTTGAATCGCAACGTGCAGGTAATTTCCGGTAAAATCTGGTTGGCTCACATATATAGCATGACACATGATAACATCACTCTTTACAGGTGGGCGGCAGACGACTCGTAAAGAAATTGTGTCAGGCGTACCTTTTCCCCTGGATTCGCTCTGACGAAGGGCTAACGCTCGAAACGTCAGCTTTTAGAATCTCTGTACGGTGGTCAATTTACATTATCAACTCCGTTGATAAACCATATTTTTGTATACTACTTCCCCACCGACGCAGCACCACAGTTTCTTTAGAAACTACCCCTTCATTCATAAAGAAAGGTACGCCTGATAGCAGGTTACCCGCCATGTTGCTTGCAGACTGAACCATACTATGACAAGCGGATACGCATGCTCAGAGACTTTGGTTTGGTTGCACCGCTGTGCACAGTCTGCTGTTTGTCTTCCTTCCGGAACTGAGCGAGAAGATCTGACTACGAGGGTCTGCAGGCCTTACTCAATCACGCTTAAAGAAATTTATCCCATTCCCATTTCAGTTCTTTGTGAGCAAATCCCAGTCTCAATCACTCAATCCCATTTCCCCAGGGCAAAAACAGGCCAATCTCAGTCCTCATTTTAACCCCTTCATATTAGGACCTTTCATCAAAGATCGGAAGCGCGTGGCTCAAGCGCGAGGATTGGTGCCAATTCAATACCGCTGTATCAAGCAACTGCGGTCTCGTTTCTTTTGGCGGTCAGTTTTAAACGGAAACGATGACAAACATGGCGTCCCAACTTGACGATATTGCGAGGTAAAGTTTATGTGCGTTGGACTTTAAGAATGCAGTTTTGGGGATTAATAACTCAAGTGTTGGTTTTTCAGTTCTTTTTAGGTGTAGGTCCCAATAATTTCAGTCACTTATTCATTATGAATGCTTTTATAAACCAGGATTTCTCAAGATATTGCAATTCAGAGCAAAGTTAAATCCCTCGAAGTTGGAGATGGACTGCATACAAATTATGACCTGCAGCTCGAAAAAAACGAGGTAATGATCAGAATGGAGCTACAGCCATAACTATTTTTCCATAACTATTTTCAACCATAACTACATTTGTACATTTTGTATTTTGAAGTGACGTAATTACAAGTTGAGATCTAGATAAGCTAATATTTTCCCTAAACTCTCCAGAATTTTTTCCCGATTAGCTTAAAAACACAAAAAAAGATGGAGAAGTGGAAAGTAGCTCAAATTCCTCAAAAATTAATAATAATAATAATAATAATAATAATAATAATAATAATAAGAAGAAGAAGAAGAAGAAGAAGAAGAAGAAGAATTTTATTGTTGTAATCAAGGACATGGTTTGGTTTACACCGCCCCACTCAACTAGTGAGAATTTTAACAACAAAAGGAATATTGTGGTGAAGAAAAGGAAAGTTTTATTGTTTGCCAGTAGGGACTGACTCCAATATTCCTTTGACTGCATGAATTATTGGTATCTGAAGAAGAACCACTGATCCCATACACCCAAAATAATTATGCTAAATTCAAAAAACAGTGAAAAGAACATTTGCTCTGAGAGTGATTAGTACACAAGTAGCATAACTGGATGCGGCTCCTCTATAATTGCCCTCCACACCACAACCATATCATATTATGATTTTCCCCGATCCTTGATTTGCGTGGCATGTGCTGTTATCTCGTTCACACATACATATTTCATAATCCTAGAAGTTGTGAGCTATACAGGATACTATACAGGAGGAGACTATACAGTACATGTTGGTGCCAAAAACAGTAGATCTGATTAGTTTTGTTTCTATATATTTTAATATACATTCAGACACATAATGACAACATCGACGAAACATACTTATTGCAATCTGTGTGTCTTGTGCTTTCAAGTACATAAAATCTGCTTGTGCAATTTTAATGTAATAATTTATGCTACGGAAATTTCCATGCCGTTTCTTTATCTAGCTATATTGCTGCACATACATTGTATTGCAGAATCATCTAGCAAATTTAAAGGCAATGTTGTTGAAGCTGCAAGGCCAGTCACACTTCTTGGACAATTTGGCAAAAGAGAACTTGTCTGCAACAAGTGGCATAGAAATAACAGGTACGGTGTATAATCAGTATACAATAGTAATATTATTGTAATTTATTGCTAGTTTAATCTTCAACTGCCCATACATGCATGTACATGTACATACATAACTGAGCACTCCCCATAGAGGCTTTTCAGAGCCAATGAAACGACACATCAGGGACCCGTTGCTTGAAGCGTGGTTAGCACTAACCATGCTTTGAGCAACCCAGGCCAGAACAACAACGCTTTTAAGAACTTCAACTGGCCAGAGGCAAACCAGCTGCCAATTCACAGGTTCAGCCAAGAAGTTGAACCAGGGACTACCAGGATCAAATTCAAGGAGTGGTCAGAAAAGGTCTTGAACCCATGATCGCAGTGTCTCAAGGCAAGTGGCCTTAAACCACTGGGCTGCACTGCCCATGCTCCCTTTTTTTAATTCTATCTTGAATCTTTACATGTATGTACATTGTATAAAGAATGTATGCAAAATGACTGGAATTTTTACAAAACACAGTCCCTTATAAAATAAATTTCAGGAGCAGATCCAGGATTTTTCTTAGGAAGAAGAAAGAATGGCATTAGTTGATTTGTGATGTGTTAGTTAAGGGCTGCAGGTCAACTCGGGGGGGGGAAGGGTGCATACCCCCTGCACCCTCCCCTTAGATCTGCCCCTGAATATCTTTGCTGTTTAATGAGTGTTGAAAATGTTCAAATTTAACGCCATTTCATTTTCATCATTATTATTCTGGACATGGGTTCCAGAATGTGTAATTCTGATGTTAGGGAAACAATTACTGGTAATTTTTTGCAGAGGCCTGAATGGTCTGTCTTTATCAAGTCTTGATAATTTTATGCCTCCTGTTGACCTCATTTCTCGAAAGTCCCAAAAACTTTTCGAGCCTGAAAATTCATTTGAGAAAAAATCCATTTGAGAAACTGTGTCCTGCTTGTTTTTGTTTTTTAAGGTACATGTACAGTGTAACAAAAAGCAAAAATAATGATTGGGAATTTTTTTGCTTCTCATGAGCTTTTCGTTTTTGGGATATGGAGGGAATTGTGGCACCCTGAAAAGTTTCAAGAAACAGGCTGTTGGCTTCAAACCATTGAAAAAGGTCTCAATTTTTATGTAAAACATACTACTGTCACCTAAGGTAATCTTACAGACATCTTGTCATGTCTCATTCCAGATCACCAGGAAATTTTGAGGGAAGAAAAAAACAAAGACAAAAAGGAAATCAAGCAGTTGGAAAATGACATTGGCTCCTTAGCCGACACTTTGTGCACCAGTATGACAGTTATTATCAGTTTTATAAAAAACGGTTTTTACATGTGGGCTATGCAATAACAAAGCAGTTTTCAATCTTTTTAAAAGAGACATCATGGGTAAATATCTGTACTTAGACCAACATTAGGGAATTTAATAAGCAAAGACGACGGCTATGGCAACGGCAATGCCACAAAGCAAGAATATCATTGGTTAAAAAAGGAAAAATAATCGTGCTGCACGTGCAGCATGAGTTTCCGTGCATTTTTTCCTATATTCCACAAAACAACAATGTGAAATCACAATAATTATTTTAGGTTTTGACGACAATGTAAACATATAACAACGAGACAGTCATTTTCTGATTTTTCTTTAAAACCACAGGGTTACCATATTTTCGAAAATTTAAGGTAGCCCTTAATTGGCTCCCAAGAATTTTTTTAAACTTTGCTGATAGTTCTATCTCAAATTGATAATTACTATTCTACTATAAAAAATGGGGGTCACCGAGTTTATTTTTGAGATATAAGCAAGTAAAGACAAAATATAGGGTGTTTTTGGAGAGCTTTCATGTTGCCATGGTAACCTATTACGTCAAAATAGTGAGCACATTTTGTTAAGCAATAATTGGTGTTTGGTATGGTATCATAACATTTCTTTTACGTGATATAGTTTTGTAGTGATACCCCTTTTAACAAAAAGGTCCATAAAAGTAGTGAAACTGGTTTTAGCCACCTTAAATAAAGTTCATTATTTATTGTTAATTATTTTGACCACAAGTAACAACAAGTGTAAACCTGAATAATTCTTGCAAGTGCTTTATTTTTCATTCTGACATCACTAGGTTCCTGTTGATGTTGAGCAAAAAAAAGGTTTTTAAATTTATGTCAACATTTTCTTCATTTCACAGAGCATAATGTTCTAAAAGAGAAGCTTCAAACCTTAGAGGAGAAGCTGTCTTCCACAAAAGACAAGGTACTCTTCCATGAAGGTTTACTACAGCCAATTAACAGCAGTAAGTAGCAGGTTTTGAAAAATCACTTCAGAAATGCCGATTCATTCCTGGTCACTGTGGATTTCTTGGAAAATGCGATGTTCTATTGTGGATAGTAACCAATCAGAGCCTACAAACAGCTGTTGGTCAGTTGGCCATCAGCAGTGTATCCATCACTTGCTACTGTTATGGCCTGTGTATAAGCTGGACGTTCAAGTTTGAGAAAATAGTTCTTTTGGGGGAAATTTGAAAGATCACATAGCACCTAAATGTAGTCAGTAAATGGGCAAGTTCTTTCTGGGAACAAAGACAAGTGCAATTTATGAAGATAAATTTAACAAAACCTTTCCCCTGAATTATTACAGCAACAAATCATTGATACCTTTTTCTTTTTAGAAAGGCTTTTGCAAATTACAAAGTTTTGTGAGTTTACTTCAATACATTGACAAATAGACATTTACCAATAACTATGAGTGCACAAGAGATTCAACTTTCATCAATAATTGTTAATTA
>NC_090883.1:2913265-2920765 GCF_036669925.1 Montipora capricornis
TCAAGCACTTGAACTCGACAGTTTCCTGAATCACAAACTAGGAGGTTATTTGATGCATCCACTGCCAGACCTCTTGGATGACGAAATTGCCCAGCCTCTTTACCGGGTCTGCCAATCTGTTGTAGGTAGATGCCATGACGATTGAACACCTTGAGGCAGTGGTTGAAAGTGTCAGATACAATAAAGCGACCACGGTTAAACACTGCACATGATGGTCGTCCCAACTTGTTTTTTCCAGTTGCTCCAAACTTAAGGCTCAAATGTCCACTGTGGTGGTACACCAAAATTTGTTCAGTGGAAGCATCAGTTACAATGATCCGCCCCTCGGAGTCAATTGATAACCCCTCCACCATGTCACTCAAGTCTCCATCTTTGCTTATCTTCCTGATTAACCGCCCCATGGAGTCCAGAACTTTAATCTGCCGGTTCTGCCGATCAAAGGTGACCAAGTTGTGATCGAGGTCAAAATCAATTCCAGTTGGAAGTCTAACGGTCTCAGTCTCACTGTCGGGAAAAGCTTGTAGAAAGACACCTTGATTGTCAAACACTTGTATGCGGTTGTTTATATGGTCAGCCACTGCTATGCAGCCATCATCGCGAACAGCCACACCCCATGGGAGCATAAATTGCCCTTTGCCATTGCCACTTGAACCAAAAGCACTGGTTTGTACATTATCGTTTGAATAATCTGGAACTACCTGTCCCAAAGCGGATTGGTCTTGAGCATCGCTCATTTCTATTCTCCCCAGTGCTGTTAAGTGCTCAAAATTATTTTCACTGATATTTGAAATTAATGCAATGGTTACCACTTCTGGTATTCCCATTGCCAGTTCTATAGCATCAATATCTACAAGCTGTGACAAAATGGAACTTTTCTCCTCGATTAATTTTCTTGTGGGCAAGGTGTTGACCTTCTCTTCAATGCCTTTGAGAATTTCATTTGCGCAACTCGTCATTTTTTCCAATACTTCTCGTTTTTGTCTCAATTCCCGCTGCTGACTGGCCACTCTCGTATTCAACTCCTGTATAAGGCTTTTCTCACTGTCTTGCACCATTTGCACAATTTTCTGTGCGTGCTGTCTGATATCGCCCTCGACTTTCTTTCTTTGGTGGCTCAGACCCTCTGACCTTCTGTCTACCATCTCTGTTATTAACTCCTTCCTCACGCTTAAAGCCTGCCTGTCCCTCGTGATGCGATCTTCAAGCTCCTTGATCTCATTGGCTCTGTTATTCCCAGAGATCAAGCTTGTCACAATGTGGTTTGTTGGCAGGTTGTCGATCCCCCCCGGAAAATCAATGTCAGTGCGGAGGCGACAGGTGGGACACCGTACAAAATAGTAACCACTGAATTCCACACCTTGTACCATATTTGATAAGCATTCTCTACACACTGTGTGGGAACATGACAAGCTCTTTGGCTCCACGAATTCGTCGAGACAGATCGGGCATTTGAGTTCTTCCAGCAATATTCGCGACAAACGCTCTTTATCTCGCATCCAACTCATGATTTGTACATGCTGTGCAACGGAATTTTTCTTTCAGTTTGCTCTCAAAGTGTGTTCAAATCAAAAGAGCCACCAAATCACTTTCGAGCTTTTCCGTGAAAGAAGCTTCCGTAGCCTTCCTTTCGCCACTTCCTCTTGTTGTTTTTGAAGCAAAGCGATGCAACAGATTTTCTCTTGCGTGTCGAAACAATCCGCAATGAGGCGAAGATGATTCAACAGTTGACAAGAGTTGAGAGCTTTGTCATCAAAGCACCGAACAAAATGTTAAAATTAACCCACCAGAGACTTGCTACCAACGAAGAAGGAAGGTTACACCGTTATGTCAAACAGGTTGACCTGTATGGAAATTGTAGTTGGCATGACTTGAAATTTCTAAGAATCGAGCCTTGAGAAGTTCAAAACCGTCTTTGACTGTTTTGCATTAGTCACGAAAATAAAAATCGTCTACGTGTATTTGCGATCACTAAAATAGTTTTGGCATTGGTGAAGTAAAAGTTAACAAACTGAAATAAAATGAAAGGCTTTTTTTCTTTTCGCTCAGCAATGGTTATTGGAATTCATTCAGAACTAACACAGGCTCGTTTTGTTCTGGAATGTTCAGTGACCCGTTTCTCGGAAGTCGGGGAACTTGTCAGGCCTTTCTCGAGTGTCACAATTCCCTCTGTCTCTCAGTTGAGGGCAGAGAGGTTTTTGGTGTGCTTACCATTTCTTGGAAAATTCCTGTTTGGGTGGCCGTTGGATAATGGTAATAAGCATACCGACCAATCCGACGAAATTAAAATACAAAATATTCTTTTGTTTTAATGCTAACAAGCCTTTCTAACCTCGCTCCAACGAGCAAATTTCAAAAGAATATTTGTTTCAAAATGAGGGTAGTAGGTCTAATTAAAATAAATACAAAAGAATGTAAAAGTGGTCGCCATTTATGAAAGTGGTTTATGCTCTACCAACTGAGGTTAACTGCGAGGATGCATGACTTCAATCTTTCGCGTATTACCCGGACTTCAAATAAATACCTCTTTCAATCCGTAAAATGGTACGAGGTACGAAACTTTCCGAAATTCCGTACCGATACTCCACACTTTCCAAACGGATTTTCGGGAAAATGACTCTTTTTTTTTTTTTACATTTGACATTTAACCGAATTTTCGGGATTCTTGGGTGAAAATGGTAAGCACCCTTTATGTCATCAAAATCCTAGCCTGCGCAGCGGAGAGGCAAACATTGATAATTCTGCTTTTTGTATCACAGGTCTGTTTTAAAGACCTTCTCTCAACTCTTCCTGGCAAATCTTCAAAAACCTTTCCCATTAAGGTGCCTTTACAACCGTGGCCACGGCAAACTCTTTCTCTATAATAATTTTCGTCGTTTGTCTCAAACGTAATTTTCTTCACAACCTTTTCCCGTAAAAGCTTTTTAACAGCTTCTAAAGGTGGAAAAACTGGCCCGATATGGCCCCTTCTCTACTTGCACAAATTCCATAATACACCTCTTTTACCGCCCAAAAAAATTGCATAGGCATTGTTTTCGATTTCTCTTACGACAACTTGATGACCCAGGAGAGATTGCGTGCAAAATCTTGGGGGTGTGCAAGTAGAGAATAACCCAGCAAATCAAATCCGTGTTGACGTCACAAATTACTCGCATGAACTGTTTGTGACGAGCGCCCTCAGAGTTTACGTTGCCGCGGAGAATTAGAGAGCTTAAGGACGCGCGTTTTTGAGATGCGGACGGCAACCGGAAGTGAGCTGTTTTTCCTTTTAACTTGTCTTCACACAACCACATTTACATTGCCAAGTATCTTTTCTCCATTAGAGATGATTGGTGTAAAAATGTGGGAGAAACCACTGTCCTGGAACGCGAAATGTTCTTTTCCAGTTGCTTAAGTTTCCTAATATCTCAATGCCACAAAACCTGGAGTCCTTCTCTGGAAGTCAGATACCAGGGGTTTGCCCAAAAGGAAATGTTAAGGAAACACACAACATCAGTGGAAAATAGACTAAACGGTCATGGAAGAGTAACTCAACTTTATCGCAAATGTTGTAAACTTGTTTTCACCCTTTTATTGAGTTTTCATGTCAATGAAATTGGAATTGAGTTTTGTTGATTTTTTTTCTCAAATGCAAGAGTTGAAAGCTACTGTGCATCAGTCCCCAGTTGGTCATAGGCTGTATAACTTTATCCAATGGCGAAGTCGCTATCCAGAGTGTAACAAATAATGTTTTTTTTTTTTTGCGTTACACATTGACAAAGGTTTTTGAACACGCCTTTACTTAAATGTGCTTCGAGTATGCATATCCACTGTTTTGTGAGCACATACTTCATTGCACAGACTGAATCGGTTGGATAGTGACTTACCCACCGAATAAAGTTATCTGGCCTTCGAAAAACTGGGGCCAGGGGCCCGTTTCCCGAAAGTCCCGATAACGTTTCGGGCCCGAAAAGTCATTTATGAAACTGCCAACCGCTTGTTTTGGAAAGCCGGTCTTTTAACATGTTTTAAAGGTAACAAAAAGAAAAATTACCGTGAAGTTTGACGAGTTAAATCCTCTCCGTTCTTGAGATACAAAGGGAATTGTGACACCCGAAAATGACCCGTAAAGTTTCGGGACTTTTGAGAAACGGGCCCCAGTTGTTGAAACGATGGATAGCGAAACCAATTGCGCTATCCAATGGATAGCAATTTATCCCGCGGTGGATATAGCGTTATCCATCTTTTGAACAACTGGGCCCAGATGTCTAGTTGACAATTAAGGATTGAATTTTTCATACAAAATGGTCACTCTGTAATGACAATATTATGATTACTTAGATGCCAAAAACTAAGTTTTGTAACATTTAACACCATCGGTTTCAAACGCAGGCTTATCACAGTTCCATTTTATTTAGTAGCATACGTGAGGAAGAGTGCGTTCGAAATCTAAGAAATATGGACGTCATTATAAGTAATGATTACAAAGCAGAAACAAGGTCTTAAATATCAAATGTATAGTTACTCGGTGGCTTCTCGATCTGCTTCCGCTTACAACGAAAATGTTCACAATCTAACGAGCTACTGTGACGTAAGCCATTATAAGTTTAGAATCATATCATATCATATCATATATCTTTATTTACCCTCGGATTTTTAGAGTAGCTTGGTGTAGCTAATATCTCCGAGCATTTACCCCCCCAACCATGATACATTCACAGAAGACAGACCACAACACCGGGAACTACATGCCCTACTCTTTACGACAAGTGTGCGGGTTCTTTTACGTCCCACAGGATTATGAACATTGAAGGGTTGTGAGACGGGACCTCCGGCTTATCGTCCTTATCCGAGAAGACTAGAGAGTCTAACCATTTGCAGATGTAATTACAAAGGCAGCACTTTCTCCTCAGTTATTTAAAGACCCTGAGTGTTGGTCCGGCCGGAGTTGAACTCACGACCTCCCGCGTGACAGCCCGTGCTCAATCAACTGAGCCACCGGTGCGCGGTTATTACAGTGATTAAGTCATTAGCGTTAGTCTCGAACGACATATATTGCAGTTTACTGCACGGTGTAGATACATTTAACTGACTTGTGACTTCAGTACTGTTTTTCTCTTGGTTGTCAACCTAAAGAATTTGAAGTTTATAACTATTGTTTTTGTAATTGTTAGGGGGCCTAAAAACAGACCTTTTTGAGGGACAATTGTCCCACACTGGACCTTTCTTATTTCCAGAGACTTTCATGCCTACCTTTTTGAGTAAATCTGCTCTAAGAGCACAGAGATTTAAACACACAAATGTGTTTACACCAAGGAGGAAACTGCTACATCTCCAGTTTTCCTTCATTGTTCAAAATGGTCCCATAATTGTTCTACCAAACCACATTTATTATTAATAATAATTCTGAGAACTTTAGAAAGGCAATTCAAAATGCAGTGGTTTACAGGAAGGGAAATTTGAAGATCTGCAAGCGATCATTACTGCAATCGGACACTATGACTTCACTCTGCTTGCCAATGGCAATGGAGTATGGCATGGAAAAGTTGCCTACTTCATGACCTTGCTTGCCAAAACTCCTGATGAAGTTTCCATCACAGTCAAGCACTTGAACTCGACAGTTTCCTGAATCACAAACTAGGATGTTATTTGATGCATCCACTGCCAGACCTCTTGGATGACAAAATTGCCCAGCCTCTTTACCGGGTCTGCCAATCTGTTGTAGGTAGATGCCATGACGATTGAACACCTTGAGGCAGTGGTTGAAAGTGTCAGATACAATAAAGCGACCACGGTTAAACACTGCACATGATGGTCGTCCCAACTTGTTTTTTCCAGTTGCTCCAAACTTAAGGCTCAAATTTCCACTGTGGTGGTACACCAAAATTTGTTCAGTGGAGGCATCAGTTACAATAATCCGCCCCTCGGAATCAATTGATAACCCCTCCACCATGTCACTCAAGTCTCCATCTTTGCTTATCTTCCTGATTAGCCGCCCCATGGAGTCCAGAACTTTAATCTCCCGGTTCTGCCGATCAAAGGTGACCACGTTGTGATCGAGGTCAAAATCAATTCCAGTTGGTAGTCTAACGGTCTCAGTCTCACTGTCGGGAAAAGCTTGTAGAAAGACACCTTGATTGTCAAACACTTGTATGCGGTTGTTTACGTGGTCAGCCACTGCTATGCAGCCATCATCGCGAACAGCCACACCCCATGGGAGCATAAATTGCCCTTTGCCATTGCCACTTGAACCAAAAGCACTGATTTGTACATTGTCGTTTGAATAATCTGGAACTACCTGACCCAAAGCGGATTGGTCTTGAGCATCGCTCATTTCTATTCTCCCCAGTGCTGTTAAGTGCTCAACATCATTTTCGCTGATGTTTGGAATGAATGCAATGGTTACCACTTCTGGTATTCCCATTGCCAGTTCTATAGCATCAATATCTACAAGTTGTGACAAAATGGAACTTTTCTCCTCGATTAATTTTCTTGTGGGCAAGGTGTTGACCTTCTCTTCAATGCCTTGGAAAATTTCGTTTGCGCAACTCGTCATTTTTTCCAGTACTTCTCGTTTTTGTCTTAATTCCCGCTGCTGTCTCGCTACTGTCGTATTCAACTCTTGTATAATGCTGTCCTCACTGTCTCGCACCATTTGCACAATTTTCTGTGCGTGCTGTCTGATATCGCCCTCGACTTGCTCTCTTTGGTGGCTCAGACCCGCTGACATGTCTACAATCTCTGTTATTAACTCCCTCCTCACGCTTAAAGCCTGCCTACCCCTCTTGATGCGGTCTTCAAGCTCCTTGATCTCATTGGCTCTGTTATTCCCAGAGATCAAGCTTGTCACGATGTAGTTTGTTGGCAGGTTGTCGATTCCCCCCGGAAAATCAATGTCAGTGCGGAGGCGACAGGTGGGACACCGTACAAAATAATTCCCACTGAAGTCCACACCTTGTACCATATTTGATAAGCATTCTCTACACACTGTGTGGGAACATGACAAGCTCTTTGGCTCCACGAATTCGCCGAGGCAGATCGGGCATTTTAGTTCTTCCAGCAATATGCGTGACAAACGCTCTTGATCTCGCATCCAACTCATAATTTAGTGAGCTGTGCAACGCAATTTTTCTCTCAGTTTGATCTTAAAGCGTGTTTGAATTAAAAAAGCCACCAATTCACCTTCGAAAGAAACTTCCGTAGCCTTCCTTTCGCCACTTCCGCTTGTTGTTTTTGAAGCAACGAGATGCAAATTTTACAGCGATGCAACAGATTTTCTCTTGGTGTCTAAACAATCCGCAATGAGGCGAAGATGATTCAAAAGTTGTCAAGAGTTGAGAGTTTTGCCATGGAAGCGCCAGCACAGTCTTTCGCCCGACAAAATTTTTACCCAGCGAACATTTGCTTCCAACCAAAGAGAAACAGGAATTCGGGCGTCAGGTCAAACAGATTGACGTGTATGAAAATAGCTGTTGACATCCCTTGAAATTTGAATCAATTGAGCCTTGAGGGGTTTGAAACTTT
>NC_090883.1:2930765-2943265 GCF_036669925.1 Montipora capricornis
AGACCAAATTGCACTCCACTCAGTTCAATTACCATTATTTATTACATCTCTCAGATAGTATGCGTGCTGTGATTGGCTAAATTGGCGAGCCGTAGTCTACAGTACGGCCCGCTAAATTTGAAATTTCGCTAAAACATTCTCTAGAAAATTTCTAATGTCGTTTCTGTTGCATAAACTTGTAAAACTGTTTGAATCTTGCAAGCAACTACTTCAAACACCCAAGAAGATTTGGTTTTTCCGATTTTGACTCGGCAATCTTTCCTTTCCCGCGCGGTTGATTACCACAGAGAGATAATAACCATCTTACTAACCTCGTTTTCTGGATCCGTGCTGTAAAATTACAGATCCTCGTTTTTTCCCGTTGATTTATGACCTTCGCGCTTGGCCGTAATTTTACAGAACGGACCTCAAACTCGGTTAGTAAAGCCCGGTTCCCACTTGTGCGATAAGCACAAGGATGAGTTTTGCGACGTTCACACAGAGAAAGAAGCCGAGGAAAATTTGGTAGACGGAGAAGATCTAATAAGATTCAAGATGGCGTGCGAATAGTCGTGCCTGTGCTTATGCTTAACTCACGCTGGTTCCCACTTCAGTGTGAAACAGGCACAACCGTGAGATAAGCACAAGAAGCACAAAAGGAGAGGAAAATTTCCTTTTCTTGTGGTTATGCTTATGCTTGTTAATGCTTATTTTACGACCGTTCCCTCACGATTTTTTTTATGCTTATGCTTGTACTTGTGCTTATCGCACAAGTGGGAACCACGCTTAAGACATATATAACACACTACGGACATATTCCCGTAAAGGGATTTCTAATTCTCGGTTTTCACTTGACGTCACGACTGCCATGTTGGTGCCCCTAAACAAAGAAAAGGCGGCCATGTTTCGTGCCCCGACTAAATCCTCCGGGAATTTAACTCTATTAATATGCAAACGCTTCCTTTTATTTTCGTTGAAAAACATGGCTGTTGATCACGTGAGTGAAAAACAACAATTGTTCAAATTATTACAGAGCTTTGTGTGCGTACACGGTTGATTGACAATTCATCCGCATGTGCGTAGGGTACCAATACATAGCGCGTCTTCGTGTTTAAGTAAGGATGACGGCTACGAAAAAGACGCAAAAAATATACTTAATGAGCAAAAGGTTTGCACACCCCATACGTACGTTTTACATTTTGGTACATTTCTTACCCGTTCATGGAATGAACTGTTTTCACGTGACGTCACGGTGGCCATGTTAGTGTTCCTGAACAACGGAACTGCGGCCATGTTGGTATCCCCAACTAATCCTCCGGGAATTGAGCTCTATTATCATGCAAACGTCATCGAGAGTTGGCCAAACGAGACCGAGAGTTGACGAGAGCTTGTCGAGAGTTCACGCGCAAACCGTGAAAAGAGAGAGAGAGAGCCTGGGAACCACCCAGGGAAAACCCTTTTTGACGTAAATATGACGACAAGGTAGGTGGTATATTTTTAGCCTTGGCAATAGGCCTTTTGCAACTAACGATCACATGGTACAAAATCCGCCATGCTGGAGGGCAAGCTCATTATTATTCCCCCACTGGGACATTAAAATAAAGGCAAGTCAGGCTTGACTGGTTCAGGTCTCTGTTTTAATGTCCCAGTGGGGGAATAATAATGAGCTTGCCCTCAAGCATGGCGGATTTTGTACCAGGTGATCGTTAGTTGCAAAAGGACTATTGTCCTTTGTCCCCGAATCCGACGCCATATTTTTTCTTCCTCTTTTATCTGAGGCCGCTGGAAAAAACAGTAACTGCTGACCGCAAAACTCTCTCGCTAACTCTCATGAAATTTTCGAGCAAGCCAGGTTCAAATTCGATGAGAGCTCTCGAGAGTCGATGTGAGTAGCCGAGAGTTGATGAGAGTTCTTGGCCAAACGAGAGCGAAACGTTCAACTCAGTCAGCTCTCGTTCTTGTTTGGCTAGTGCTTAACGCTTGTTTACATGTAAGATGCAAGCATAAGCACAAGAAACCAACGTGTAAACCGGGGCAACGAAAGAACAAGATAAGGAAATTGTTCCTTTTCTTGCGCATATGCTTGTGTCGTTGCGTCACCTGTGTAAACCAGGATAAGCCAAGCACAAGCACAAAAAAACGGAGGAGCTCGTTTTCTAATTTACAAGCTTGCTTCGTAAAAAATTTTTAACAAGATTTTGTTTAACGTTATTGAAAGTCATTTTTATTTCATACCTGAACCTCACCAGGTTATGAAACTCGCCTTGCTCTTTCCGTTTACGAAAGGATTCCCTTACCCAAACCCTTTTTGGCTTCTCTTTTATTGCTCCTTCTCTTCGCATTAGAAGAGAAAGCAACAACATCTCCTCGTCGCTAAGCATCTCTTTTAGAATTTTGGCGCCAAAATATTTGTTCACTGCGCCTGCGTATGTCACCTTGTGCTTATGCTTGCTTGCGTCGTACGTGTAAACAAGCCTTTAAGGTCCGGAAATAAGGGGAACATTTTCCTTCAACTTGTCTCGCAACATTGTTGCATTGCAAGTTGAAACCCTTTGTTGCGCGTATTACCGCGTGCGTGAACAACTTGTCTCGCAGCAAATAAAGTGTTGCAAATTTCCCGAATCCTGCACGTATGATTGGTCGGTTAAGTGTAAACAAAGATGGCGGCTGCCGGCTGCTCAACTCTTTTTTTGTTGGAAGAGAGCGCTCGCCGCTCTCTGTTTGGGCTTTTTGCTTGGTGAAGACGAGGAAAGGCCTCGAAAACGAAATCGAAAGGTTACATGCGACAATGGATTTCCATACGAGGTGTCCCAAAGACTACGGTAGCTCTTTGTACAGGGCAAGGTTCTGACTTTTCGAGAGTTTCTGGTTTACTTCAACAGCTTCAATCTCGTCTTCTCCGTCCGCCATTTTTTTTTACACAAACGTTGAATTCAAACTTGTTGCGAGGCATGTTGAAGCTTCAGTGGTAATACGAGCAACAAAACTAAAATTTGTTGCAGAAAGTAGAAGTCGAGTCTACTTTTCGCAAAACGACGCCTCAACTTGCAACACTATATTTTGCTGCGAGACAAGTTGGTCACGCACACGGTAATACGTGCAACAAAGGGGTTCCAACTTGCAGTGCAACGATGTTGCGAGACAAGTTGAAGGAAACTGTTGCCTTTAATACCGAACCTTTAAGATCTACTACGGCGCCGTCGACGAAAACGTCATTTCAAAATGTAATTATGTATAATCCTAAGTCTTTCGCGGTTGTTTCATCCCGGTCACTTCGTACAATATGGGCGAATTATCGTAAAATTAAATTTATACGAGCGGTTTCAGAGTAAAAATACAAAATGAACGATTTGCATTTGTGCGCTCACGTTGTCGTAAAAACCTCAAATGTGGTGATTTCACGTTGTTGTTATGCAGAGTACAGCAATAAAATGCGTGCTGCACGTGCAGCACGAATATTTTTCTTCTTTTTAACCAATGATATAATTAGGGCCGTTTATACGAGAGAAAATAAGCCGCGGCCGAAACAAACTAAGAAAAAATATTAACAAAATTAAGACAGAAAGGGAAAAAAAACATTTATAAAAGAAAAACTGGAGGAAAAAAGGAGTCCGAAAATGTCAAGACTCGAACTCGGGTTCTTAGCCCTCACCCTAAACAGAACCCTAACCCGTACCCTAACTCATATGACCAGCGAGACACAACTCTCAGTAACTGCAACCTTTTGAGTTCTTAGACCTAATGAGTGTAATTCAGAGCTAAAAAATGGCATCGACCGTTTCAAATGGCAACGACCGTTCTGAGAAATGGCAACGACCGTTTACGAAGGGGAAATAATCGTCGCCGTAGTAGATCTTAAAGTCCCTGTTTCTTAAACTCCCTGGTGTCCTTCACGACGACGACTTTGACGAGAACGCCACTACACAACAACATTTTATAAGCAAAAGAATGGCTCTGCGCGTGCGTTTGGAACTTGCGAACATTTCTTTCTCGCATTCTGAACTTGATATCTGTAGCGTAAAAATGACCAAATCTCAAGTGCCATGGAAAACGTATAAAGCGTACAATGGTAAATTTTGATATTCCCTCATATCGTTTCACACACACACAGTTTTTCTCATTTCAGTTATCATTAGCTGAAATGAGTTTTTGAAACGTTTGAGAAAACGTTGCTTTTTTCTTTACGTTTCCGATGACAACTCGGTCGTTTATCTTAACGTCTCTTCCACACGATCCGATTCTATCCCCGTTCTGTTTTGGTAGGTCAATCTGGACTTCCTCGCTGTCGAAGATCTCATCAGTCGTACCGTTGAGACAAATGATGTAGTAGGATTTATCCTTCAAGTAAAAGAGCTCTTCAGGAAACAGAGGAGCCTCATGATGGAAATCAAAGAACTTCAAGCCAAGTGAGTCGCTGATGGGTGCATGACCGATAAGCGTAAATCCGAATTATATAGAGATACCTTGGAATAGATTTTTTTTTCATATGAGAATACAGAACTGGGGAAATAAAATGTTTGTATATACATTGGATTCAATGTAATGGCTGGTTTTCTCCCGGGTGTTTGGCAGACAGGTCTTTTACCGAAAAAGAAAGAAAACGTTCGTGGTCCTTAGTTAACGGTGCCTAATAATTCAAAGTTACTTTTGCCAAAGTGTTATTGGAACCCGAAAAGAAAATTGGGGGTAACCAAACATTTTTCAAAGATAAGTGATCAACAAAGCAATGTATGGCGTTCTTTTCCACATTGAAGCTTGATTATCTATGAATGCATGCTTACCCTTTTCTTTTTTGTTTTTGGATACCAAGAGCACTTGCTAAGTTCAGCTTTCTCGGTATAGTTTTAAACCGCGTAAAAATATCCCTGTGTAAGTAAGTACCACTCATAGCAAACCCGAGTATCTCGAGTGAGCAGAGCGTAAGTAGGCATCTTCGTTAATTAAGTGGTAATAGGACTGAGTGAAGCGGTCCAATTCGGTCTGTAATCATACGAGTGATAACAAAATCGGTCAACTGCGCAGCGGGAGTCCGAGTTTCAATCGAGTGTCGTAAAACCAAAACCAAAGTAATTACTTTGACCAATCAAAAAGGACGGAGACAATCCAGTAAACCAATCAGAACTCCAAGTAATTACACGTAGCCGACCAAGCCCGGGAAAATGTGCGCGCGCGAGCCACGATTGGTTTTCGTTTCACTTCTGATTGGTTGAAAAAGTGGAGCGAGAACTTTGAACCAATCACTGAGTGAAGTAATTTCAAAACCAAGCAATTTGCTTATTACTTTCGACACTGAACTGAAAATCGCTCTATCACGAGTCTTACCAATTAATCATAAAATTTACAATTTCTGAGAAAAGAAGAAGAGCCACGTTATGAAAGAAAGGTAAAATTTACATTAAACGACGGAAGCGTAAATTGTTTAATGCCGTGCTGAAAGAAATAAAGAAAGCCCCAATTTAGGAGTCTGTACACTGTTTATATGGTGATTGAAAACAGAGTTGTGATTGGTTGATTTAAACTACAACTTTGAATGTGATTGGTTGATTTAAACTGCAACTTTGAATGTGATTGACTTATTGAACTGTCGGAAAACAAACTGCCTGATAACAACTTGGCAAGTGAATTAGAGAAAAACGAGAGTTTTTTAAACCAATCTCAACCGAGGAAATTGTAATTTTTATGATTATAGGAGAAAAGGCACAATAAAAAAGCTAATTAACAAATCGAAAATGATTCAGCGTTGTCTGTTGTACTCTTATCGACAACGATATTCGTCATCATAGTGGTCAAATTGTTGTGGAGCCGAGTGAGTCCACAACCAATTTTGGTCCATTGTGATGACGAATATCGTTGTCGATAAGAGTGTTGTATGAGGCGCGGTGATTTAAACTACAACTTTGAATGTGATTTGAATGTAACCTCATGGTTAGAACGCTCGACTCCGGATCGAGTGGTCCGGGTTCGGGTCCTGGCTGGGGACATTGTGTTGTGTTCTTGGGCATGACACTTTACTCTCACGGTGCCTCTCTCCACCCAGGTGTATAAATGGGTACCGGCGAAATGCTGGGGGTAACCCTGCGATGGACTAGCATCCCATCCGAGGGGTGGGGGGGAGGAGTAGAAATATTCCTAGTCGCTTCATGCTACGGAAACCGGAGATAAGCGCCGGCCTGATGGGCCTTCTGGCTCGTAAGCAGAGACTTTACCTTTACCTTATTTAACAATTATTCCATGAGCGCACGTTGGATATGACATGATAGATAGCCAACGAGGCCCGTAGCGCCGAGTTGGCTATAAACATCTCATATCCAACAAGCACGAGTGGAATAATTGTTTTATTAAAAACGCTCATTAATTATAGATAAATCTTCCCTACTTTATTTTGTAAATACAAGAAAACTGATGCGTACAATTGATGATATTTGTAGATTATATACATCTTATTCGTGGATTCGCGGATATTTTGCGAGTTGCGTGGTATTTTTCCGTGCCCCGCAGGGGCGTGGAAAAATACAAGCAATGCGCAAAATGTCCGCGAGAATTATATGTTTAACCATGGAATAAGAGATTTATTATTCTACTACATAAAAGGTGTTATTTTCCTTCAATTTCATTTGGTAGGAGTGTTAAAAAAAAAGCATAATCTTTTCTTCAGGGCGAGTGCGAACGATGTAAACAGCACAAAAAGCCAGCTAAATGTCCTTTATTTGATTGGCTAAACGAAATGACGCGTGCCAAGCGATGACAGGCTTAATTCTCAGGCTTTGCATAGTGATGAAAACAATTTCCTTCATTGAAAAATTCCCGTTCCGTCCGTATATGCTCTGTTCTAAACCGGTCAAACCGGGACACTTCAGTGTATTACCGTCTCATACTTAGCGGGTTCTCTCGACCAAATATGGTAAAATGTTGTAATTTTGGAATAATAAAGTATATTCGCTTTTATTAAATTCTCAACCTCGGATAATGCATTTCGCGTGCTCTGATTGGTTCACTCAATCTCAGTTATCAGCTCATATACCTTGGTTTGACCTTATATGGTAAATGATGCGTTAAGCGTTGCTAAACTAAAACTGTTTTCGTCGGAATGCCAAATTTCTCTTTGAATAAAGCCAAAAAGGAGAAAAAAAACTTTTTTTGTGGAAAGTTTGGATCAATTCCGACGTTTAGAAGTACGCGAAAAGGCAAGAAATGTTTTTGTGATGAGCCTGCGTCTGTCTGACAACAAGGTATTACACAACATCGCATCAGTTCTCATCAAGTTTTTTTCGAGTTCGCTCGGATTTGCTCGCTTTTCCCGCTCGTATTTCGTACTTCAAGTTTTTGGAGTTGAAGGAATTTAATAAAACAATTATTCCATTCGCGCTTGTTGGATATGAGACTGGTTATAGCCAACTCGGCGCTACGCGCCTCGTTGGCTATTTACCATCTCATATCCAACGCGCGCTTATGGAATAATTGTTAAATATACAATGATGGCTAAGCCAATCAAAACACTAGAAATGCATTATCCAATGATCAAGTTTTTGATAAATAGATTTAGCCAAGCCTGAAAGCGGAGCTCCCCTATTGTTTATTCTTACAATTCTCGGTTTTCACATGACGTCACGACCGCCATGTTGGTGCCCCAAACAAAGAAAAGGCTGCCATGTTGGTGCCCCGACCAAATCCTCCGGGAATTTAACTCTATTATTATGCAAATGCTTCCTTTTGTTTTCGTCGAAAAACATGGCTCGAAAAAACATTCTCGATTTTACGCCAAAAACTGATTTGCAATGCAAAATTTCTTTGAAAACAGGAATGCAAAGCAGTTTGTGACGTATAATCGAGAATAGACCTATGCCTCTCACATCACGGCTTTGGGTCCAACTTACTGCTAATTCTATTACAGTTACGCGATGGACTGGGAACCAAATCACGGTCGCATCCGAGTGATGTTGGGAAAGAGCGGTAAAGTGGTATGTACTTTGAAGGTGGATCCCATGTACAGCCATGGACTAGGACAGGTTCAACTACTTGCAGTGGAAGGAAGCTCTGACCACAGAGGGATACAACAGCTCCAGGTAAGGGACGATTTGTTAGCACACATTAGTCACTAAAATTTATAGGAGACACGGGTCATCCGACAGGGACTTGTTTGGGAAAAAACTGCGATGAACCTACCAACCACCATGGATAATTCGTCTGAACGGAAAACCTATCTGTATTTCTAAAATACTGGCAATTCATGAATTCATGAATTCATGACTCGTTTCATCCAGCAGTCCTTCATCATGCTACGCAGACGTGTTTCTGGTTATAGTTTCTGTCCACCAAGAAGTAACTACTTTTCGGTAGGGAGAAAGGACAACGGGAAATACGTCTGCCAGGGAGACTAGCAGTCCTCTTGCAGTTACAGATATCCTCCGTCGAGTGTTGGAAGCACGACGAGGCGTGCTAGACATTATCGCCCAGAATTTTCCTATACAGGTTATGGTCCGTCCCCACAGGAACGAGTATAGTTGTGCTCTGGTTGAGGAGAGAAGCAATGACATTTGACATCAACTGGATGATAATATAAATATCTAAATTCTGATCTTTTTTGGCCTAGGCAAATCCGAGAAAATGGTTTGCGGTCATCTCGCAGTTACAAAAATTCCGCCACCAAGCAGCTGGCAACCGAAATATTATCTAGCTACGACAAATGGAACGCTTGATTTTGTTATAATGCTGACTGGTCACTGATCCCACCCACTTAATGCGCCGGCTATTTTAAGGTCGTTATGAGTCAGTTCTCTGATAAGGACCATACAGCGCGAGCCCCGTCTCGCATATCATCTGCCGGGCCCAGTTGTTCAAAGCCTGATTAAGGGAATCCTGAATTACTGGAAACTTATCTTTCAGTTTATTAAGCAATCAAAAACGTTTCCACGAGATTTTAGCCTTTTAAGTTTGAAGAACATTTGGATAACAACCGACCGTCAAATGAAAGAAGTCCAAGTGTTGAAAAAGATGAACACCAAACCTGAAGTGTGCAATCGTGGAGTTAACTAAAGTGAATTTTTCCATTATAGAGCAGCGGAGTACCCAGAAGCCTCACAGCGTGGATTAAGAACCTCCAAGAGCTTTTCAGTATTCAGTGAAAGTAAACCACTTATCCTTTCGACAAAGAATTATAGTAAGATGAAGAGAAGTCACACTTTTTACAAAAACGGTTTTTAATGCTTGAAAGCTCATCAAGTTTTTACAAACCTCGTTTTATCTTTCTCGATTGACAATATTATTTACAAGATGAATTTTTTTTTTGTTACACGTAATTTTAACGTTATTCTTCCTCTGCATAAAATAAATATGACGTATTTTATATTATTTGTAGACTTTGAACGTATTATTTTTACTGATCTGAACACAAGCTCATGTACAAACGAAAACTCGTTGGTAATCGGTTGCTGACTAATGGTAAGCAGTAACTTCCAAATGAAAAAATCTGCCCGGACAGCTGTCAGTTTGCTACCATGTAACGATATAGGCCACAATGGAAAGTTAATAACACGCATTTCCCTTTTGGTAATTACTGTTGAAAATTGTCCTGAAACTTCCGGTCGATTAAAAAAATTTCCGGGGGAGGGGTGGTAAAAGCAGCCTACAGGGAGATGACAAACTTTATTTTGTAACTCATAACTGCACTGAATTTTACGGATTACTGCGGAATAACGGGTGGAATGTGAGCAACGAGAACATTTTTCAAATGAATGCAAAAACGGTACGCCGGCAATAATCGCTTTCATCCGCTGGTAGCGAATAAAAGCGTTGTGGCGTTTCTGAGAAATCTTTTAAAGAATGGAATATATTAATTTAGTAACCTGTCGTAAGGGTTATTCCTTGAAAAAAAAAAACAGCTCGATGAGACACGAAGTGTACGTGTGGTTTTTTTAACAGATAATTCTGGGCGATGGTACTGAGCTTGTTAACTGTGAATGTGAATGTATGGACGTTTCTCTAGAACTGTTTTTTTTTTTTTTTACAAAAAGAGATCTATTGCTTAAAAAAATGTCTAGCTATAAGGCTATAACATTACTACTCTTTCTTCCTTTGGTCATATAACCAGAGTTAATAACGTATGAAAAGCAAATTCACGAAGACGCGCTTTATAAGGCGCGGTTACCTTGGGGAACGTGGATCAACTACATGAGGAGCTCGGTGAAAATTTGCGCGGTAAAACGCCCCTAAAGGCGGGCTGTCCTTGATGCTTTGTAAGACACTGTTTGCCTTAAATGTTTTTTTTTTTTTTTAAGGATTATCAGTTGCTTTTATCGCCATGTTTTGCTACGATTGCGCAGGGCGAAGCGACTCCTTTTGCATTACGTCGTCGAGTTAGAGTAACGGTAACACCACCAAAACAACACTTTAAAATATCAATTTCAGCTTATTATCTTATTCAGGTTGTGGTGCATCCTAACAAAAGATTGGTACAAACGTCCCTGAAGATTTTTCGAGGAAGTAACAAAAACTTCAAATGTTATCGTTTGACGCTGCTTTTCACAGGACAGAAAGAAATTTTCTAAAATGCATGCCAAACGTTAAGTTATTTTGTGGTGTTACGGTTACTAGCCTTTCAGAAACGATCTTTTCGGTTTCGGACACAATATGGCGGTTTGAAATTATAACAAATTACCAGACTATACTAGATGATTAGTTTTTCCAACGTGTGACAAAATAAGCGAGCAAAAACCCGAACGCTAAGAGTTTCACTGTGAAAAGGAAGGAATTTTTTAAAACCCAACGACGATTTGGAGAGCAACGACCAAGACGGGTCATCAACATGTCCAAACTGAACATTTCACTTCAAAAAATACAATAATTTATCTCTCTTTACATTCATAATTTCCTTGTATGGACATAAAAATACTCTGGGAAACACGTACTGTTAACTTCTACCCGTTCGTAGCATTACAGGCAGGAGGAGAATGGGTAAGAGAGTAGCAATTAACAAATTGTTCACACGATTCGCTTTACTACTGCGCGAATCGGAAGCCGGTTTGACCGGTTTTTCTGAAAGACTGGGCACGTCTGAGCGTGCGCCCTTGAGTGCTGAGAGCACAATGTCTGAGGTAAACGAAGGCGTTGCTGTGTTGATAAAAGCCTCCAGCTTTTGAGCTTCGCGATTGCAAGCTTCAACCTATGATGACGTACAAAAAGGCATTTAAGTGACCAAATTTTCCAAGCCACCGTCGTTACACTATAATTCGTGTACCTTGTTTCAGAACGCTATACAGCAAGAAAAGTCAATCGAAACTTTTCAAAATAACTCGCGATATAACTGCTGAAAACGTTGCGAAACAATTTGCACGAAGCAGGCTACAGTGAATAGGCGTCTTTTGTAAACGCGCGGACTTCAATCAAAGATTCCATGAATTTTTTTACCGTCAAACATATTCACAATACGGAGTTTAAGATCTACGATGCGAGGGTAACGAAAACGTCATTTAAAATTGCAAGCCTTTTACTCGTGCCTGGGCATACTTTTAACCCGCTTGGCCCAGACACCTCAAGAAAACGAAACGTTGCAACAGACAAAGTTTTTTCACAATTTTATATTTCCCGCCATTTTGGCGGCAGTCCGACCGGCAATGTAAGCGTCCTTAGCAACAGGTTTCCCCCCTTAAGGCTCGTTTCTATTGCTAAACCCCCGCTTGTTCCGTCCCCCCCCCCCCCCCCCCAAAAAAAAAGGTCAAAATTACTTTAAATGAGTGAATCGTACCTGAAGTTTAGTTGGTTTCCCTGTAACGGCCATGACCAACACAACCAGGTCACCTTCCACGCTATGATAACCGAAAAGGTCACACTCGCTCTGAAACAAGATAAACCACTTTGTTAGGCGATCACCGCTTCTAAGCAAATTACCAAGTAAGGTAGAATTGAGTTCACACTGCAACGAGGGTTGACAATCAGACAATTTGATGCTAATCAAATAATAACGAATTTGAAATACAAAGTTACTGTTCATGACCCACCCGACTGGCGGTACCATTAGCACCTTTGTTTTTGTGTTGTTTTATTGACGCCTTTGTTTGGAAACTTGGCACACAGACCAAGCCAACCTCAATAAAAGGAAAGGAGGTAAGTGAATCAGTGAGCAGCAAAAGGACTCTTCTTTTTGTCTCAGCCTTTGAATCGTAATTTTGTCAGTAACGTGCCAACTGTATTTAATATTAGCGCCGGGCAAAAATTGGGGGCCTTGTACAGAGATTAAATCAAGTCAACTCATGTCAAATCATTGGTTGGTTTTTGAAGAGGGGAAAACCGGAGTACCCCGGAGAAAAACCACTGACATGTGACGCCAAAGCTGGCCGAATTGGTGGGAAGTCAGTGCTCTCACCACTGCGCCATGTCAATACCCCAATTCAGCAAGTGTTGCAAAGACTGGATGTGAGGGTAAATGAGAAATTTCTTTGTTACTTACAGTGGATACGTGTCTCCGTAGAAGATGAATCACTTGTTCCAGTGTAACTGGTTCATGTCTGCTGAATCCTTCACGGTTT
>NC_090883.1:2948265-2965765 GCF_036669925.1 Montipora capricornis
CGGACTCATTACCAGGGGTCTGATTCCGCTTGAGTCGACCTAATAACAACAACACGTCTTAATTCTTGTTTTTAAAACACTTTTGAGAGATTTAGCATTCCGACTATGCCACACAACCAACAGTAGGCTGATGCTTGTCATGAAGGCATGAAAATTCCCTTCTAACTTGTAGCAGAAAATATGGCAACCAAAATTGTTAACCCATCGATACGAGAAAGTTGGGTTTTGGTTATGACGTCATTGTACAAATGTCCGTCCGTACGTTTAACCGTTCATGTAAGCCAGCACCCGAAATGTCGCATTGCTGGAACCCGCGTTTTTGGCGGGATGTTGAATGGGCTGGAACTCGTGTTCTTCGGCCAACGTACTGCATTTGACACTGCGTTGTAGTAAAAAAAAAAACAAGGAAATTTTGCGGAAGACTACAAAAACAAAGAAGTGAAAGAGAATGGTCTTATTTTTTTGGCCGCTTCCACCAATGAAATTTCCGAACATAGCCGGAAAGATCGACTCCGCTTCCGGAAAGTTTTTGTTACGTTCACAGCTCAAATACCATTATGATGCGTTTTTAGAAATTCTTCACAAAAAAGATTCATACTAGCGGCATCGAGTTCGAATGTGCAAATGTATCATCGGAACCAAAGACGTTGATTGGTGGGTTATGTCACGCATCGATTGATTTCGTTATCTACGGTTGGCGTAGGAAGTTTGATTGATGGAATCCAAAACCCAGTTTGGCCATTGCCGCTTGAAGATGAATTCCGCAGAATTATGAAAATCGCAGTAAGGCTTGCCTAAATATAAATATATCATCTCTCGCTCGAACGTGCTCGATATCTGTAGACAACAGCCAAGAAATAAGCTAAAAGCAAACAAGTTCCTTTGATTTTTGACGAAACGTAAATTTCAGCTTTGTTTTTGCAGTTTGCCGGAAACGCGATGCTAAATCTCTCTAATAATAAATAAATAAATCCGAAAAAAAAGTAATAAAACTGTTCTGCGGACTAGACATTGTTTGGTCTTCTTGATAAGGCTTTTTTTTAGTTCAATTATTTTGCCAAACCTCTGCCTAAACTCTCTCTGCAGTCCGTTCTATAACCTGAAACCAACCCAAGACGCCTTACCTGTTTAACAAATAGGTTCCCCTTTCTACATTTACGTTTTTTAAGACTCTCCAGGTAATGGCAACGATGAGATTCTAAATTGTCCAGATAGGTGTAAAGATCATCTCTATCTTTCCTCTCTAGTCCGAACTTCAAATACATACATTTCTTTCACCGAGTCATTTAACGGGAACAAATGAGCCCAACAAGTCGGTAGAGCATTGCACCGGCATCGCTGAGGTCATCCGTTCCAATCCCGTTGCTGCCACCTGCATTTTGCACGTGTGTATAAGAGAAAATTGCTTAAATTGTCCTGAGATAAGTGCAACTATCACTTCTCCCTTTCAGATCTTGACTTACTTGCATTATACTCTGGTGAAAGCAAAGCTGCGGGACAGTGCATCTTTGTGCAGGTCAGCTCTCCAGCGAAACAAACGCACATATTGCAGTCATTCATGAACATGTCACCGTCATCTGCAGATTGAAACCGTTCCCCGTGGTTAAAAACTTTACAAGGAAGATATGAGCACAAAATTTCCAGCTTTTCTTCACTTAATTCAAGGATACAGAAATTCACCGAGTTTGAACTTTTTTTAATGCAAGCAAAAATCCCACTCTACAGGACAATGGTAACACAACTCTATGCCCTTCGTCTGAATGGTTAGAATTTGATCCAAAGTACGAAAAGTACCCTCCGTTGTTAGTCTTTGAGCTTGTTCAAATCCTCTTATGAAGTTGTATTTTCATTGAGTTAACCAGCATGATTTTTGACGTCTAAGCATTTCACACTTTGCGTTAAAACCTCACCAGTGATTGAAATACAGGAAAGAGTCGAAGCTGATATTATTTTAATCTCTCAGATAGTACGCACGCTATTATTGGCTAATTCAGTGGGTCGTTTCTGACCGCTAAATTTGGAAATTTGATGCAACTTTTTCTGGCAAGTTTTTACATGTTGTTTGTGTTTCGATCCTGCAGGCAACTATTTCAAAAAGACAATAAGATTTATTCTTTTTTCATAATTTGACGTTTCGCTTGACTTCAAGTAGTTTCCTTTCCCGCGTGCCCGATTACCTCAGAGATACAATAAGTATCTCAGTGACGTCCTTTTGGTGGTTCCGAACTGTAAGTTATGAATCTTTTTTTTTTGTCGTGGATGTGGCCCGCGCGTTCAGCGCTTGGCCCATAATTTAACGGAGAAAACTCCGTTGGTAACTTAATCTACGAACCTCAAACTCGGGTTTTAAGACCTATGTAATCAAAGGCAACTTATTACCTTCTCCGGAGTTTTCACTTACTTATGTAATCACCCATTCCCTTTAAATAACAAGGCTTCCTTCGTACACAGTCCAAGTTGACGCAGTTACTAAGTTTAGATGTGGCATCGCAGTGGCAGATCCTGTAACATCCAACGCTACCGCTGGCTACAGGCACCTGGGAACAATAAAAATACATTTACAAACACAAGACAATTAAGGAACGAACTTCGATGGTTTCTTAACAGACAGCTGCGATTATCATAAGGAGTTTAAGAAACGACAAAGACTATGGCAACGGCAAAGTCACACAGCAAGTATAGGAAGTTTTTAAAAGTAAGGTTAACGGCCACGGTTACTCTAAAATACAACTTGGCGCTCAGGCTATCGCAAGTGTTGACGTTGTAGAACACGGGTGAACTATCCAGGTCTATCCAGTAACTGGATGGGTACGAACGGTAGAGAATGACAATGAATGGCTGGTTTATTGTTACATGCTCACCGTCACGTTGTCGTCAAACCCTAAGTTTCATGATTTCACGTTGTTGTTTTGTGAAGTACGGCAAAAATGCATGGAAATTCGTGTTGCACGTGAAGCAAGATTATTTTTCCTTTTTTAACCAATGATATTCTTGCTTTGTGGCGTTGTCGTTCTTTGCTTAAACTTCCTAATAGAGGGGAGATAATCGGGCTGCACGTGATTTCTTTAGCGTACTTCACAAAAAAACAACGTGAAATGACCAAATTTGACGACAACGCCAGCATGCAGAAACCCTTTGAGCCGAAATGCAGCTAAACTGTAATACGGCACCTTTGACCTCTTGATGAATTTATAACCTGGCAGCTCAAGTATTAAATAAGCAAGATCTCGACTCGACTACCTGCGTTGTATGTAATGAGTAGGCTTACCCTGGCATATTCGCCAACTCGCACCAGCAAAGTAGAAGCATCACCAAGTGCACAACCTGCAGAAATTGAGTCAAATCGAAATAAATGTATACATTTGAAGTCAGAGGCGAAGCACAAAAGGAAGAAGAGATTTCCAATTGTCTGAATTGTTCAGGTGCCTTTAACGGACTTCAAACCTCTGCGATGCCCGCTTCATAGCAACTTCGTTGGTAGAGCAGTCAACTGGAATGGCAGAGCTGATGGGTTCGCATACCGTTAAAGCCATCTGAATAGGCCAGTTTCGTATTCTAACGGTTGGACTGGATCTAGCATGAAATGGAGGCTAATGCGGGCAAATTAATTTGCATTTGAAAAGATTTGCCCGCATTAGCCTCCATTTCATGCTAGGTCCAGTCCAACCGTTAGAATTCGAAAATGGTCTATTCTTCATTGGAAAGCGCAATTGGTTTCGCTATTACTTATCCACTGGATAGTGATTTATCCTGCGGATAGCGCTATCCATCGTTTGAACAACTGTGGCCCGGCCTTGGTTGTTCAAATAATGGATAACGCTATCCACCGAATAAATCGCTATCCAGTGGATAGTGACTTATTCAGTGGATAGCGCTATCCACCCTTCGAACAACTGGGGATAGGTGACTATGAAATACAATTGCTTAAACTGTGCAGCTAAGTGAGAGGATCTCTTCTCTCTTATTGAAGTCAAATCGAGCTTGCAAAAGTAAGACATCAGAATCATGGCCGCTTTAGCTGCAATGAGATCAACAACGAACGCTTTTCAGTTGAGTGTCAAAAGAAACGTTTCTATGAACCACAATTTTTTCTCTTGGTATTCAAATAAACCGTCTTTGCCTTGTTCTGCGCCTCAAAATTCAAAGAATACCTTACCTTGAATGAGGCCAACGATGTCTTATTTGTATGGGAAATTGCTCGATCATGTGATTTTTGCGTACTGTTCCCTTCAAATCAGAATCAAGCAATTCTTTGGACTATCCCTTTGACCCCAAGTGACCAGCATGTAAATTCTCCTCGCAATCTCAATAAGATGTCAGTCAGACAGGTATTGAGAATGACTATATAATACCAAATTCTCATGACTTCCCAACAAATAAATCTATGGTACTAGTTAAGAGAATCAAAATTTCGATCTTGAGAGTGAAAGGGATAACAACAGACTATTCTATTTTCAGAATAAGGTGAATTTGCTTTGGCAATCATTTTCACATTTGAACTGCTTTTTCTGAACAAGATGCCGCCTGCTGCAGGAATCTAGCTGATCTTTTCAGAGCTTTCGTCACTCTACTGAAAGATATTTCAGAACGTAATCAAGGATGACGATGTTGGCTACTAGAACGTCAAAAAACAATAGGATTAATGTGCATAAATAATAGCTCTGCACGCACCGCGCGTACTTTTCACATTTTGGTACAATTCTTTGCAGTTCTCGGCTTGACAACGACACGATATGACCACTGAATTTGAGGTTGTGTTGTGGATATAAGCACCTGATCATTAATTTTAAGTTTTCTCTCCAAATATCCACACCGTTCTCAGCAAATTTATTTCTGAAATGTAGACACACTTTCCATGCCGATCGAATTGGAATAATCGCAAACCTATTACAATAACGGGAAATAATATAAATTTTTAGATGACGTTCTAGTAGCGATCGTCATCGTCCTTGCTAAAGGTCTCTATTTAAGCCACTAAAACGGTTACCTGGGACACACGTGTGTGATTGACACCTGCCAAGTCTAGAACCAAAGCAACTCCTGGTGATTTCACAAACTTGACCTTCTTTGCATGGATTAGGATTACAAGGATGGGTCACTACACAAAAATACAAGGTGGAAAATGAGCTATGAATACTTAAAAAATGTAGTCAAAAATAAGGTCAAAAGTAAGCATTTCTTTAACACGAATGTAGAGTGTAGAAAGCTTATGCCTTATACAGTGGTGCTAAAGTGCTACTATGATCAAATTTTCATCCCTTGAATTTTTAGGTTTATTACATAGAATTCCAGGAAAATAGTAAACAGCATTTTTCTTCTCTTAAATGGCTTAGATAGGAAACATGTTAATTCCAGTCAGCCGAGAATAAAGTACTGACTATTGAAAGTGCGTTGCATGCATTATGAGCTCTCTCTGAAAATGTGAACCCGATGTACCAGATGATCTCTGAGCAATGATGCTTTAAAAATTCGAAATTTCGCAAGGAGTGTATGGGATTATCAGCGCCTTTACCAGCCAAGCATTTATCAGGTTTTGATGGCTAATAACTAGCTCATTATCAAAGCTAAAAGGCTTTAAACTGGAACTCATATGTTAATGAAACATAATCTAGACAATCCCATCAGCAAAGGTTCCCTGGCCTGGCACCAAGCAAACAGCATACCGACTACTGTTAAACTCCACGACTGGCTCCACTTTTACAATTGGCATATCTTTTAAACCACACTAACTTACCTTCATCTGTCACATCAGGATACTTGCTTGGGACTAAAAAACAACAAATATTTATCAGTCAGATGTGTATCATTTACACCTTTAATAAGCTTGAAGAGGCAAAGCAAAAGGCAAAAAAAAAACTAAGCTTCTTAACGGTAACTTGGAGAGGCCTTCTTCAGAAAAAATAAGTGAAACCATAGTTCAAAAACACACACTTCCACAGCGAGCTAATAATACTTTCGTTAAGTGAAGCGAAGTCTTTATTTTATGACGGTAGCACATCATAGCCATACGTTAATGATCTTGCGGCCCTCAATCACACCAGACTACAACGCTAGAAATTCCGTGTCCCGCTCTTTTCTATCACTGTGTAGTAGGATCTTTAACGTCCCACAGAGTTTTTTGAAAAAGGGTTGCGAGACGGGGCCTACGGTTTATAGTTCTTATCCGAGAAGACTTGAAAGTCTAACCATTTACAGATGAAATTACAAAGGCAGCACTAAATTCTCCCTCGTTTAACACCCTGATTTTTGATCCGGCCAGAGTCGAACTCACGACCTCCCGCATGGCATCCTAGTGCTCAACCAATTGAGACCCTGATGTTCAAAATTCAAACAGCTTGGAAATTGCCATTTCCAGTTTGCTTGCTTATCCAGGGAAACAAAATGCTAGAAAGGTTTGTTGCTACAAAATTGTGGCACAAATTGCCCCAGAAATTGCTGAGTTTTCAGTACAGCCAAAATAATATTGACCCAGAATATCTTCTGTTTTCGGTAGTCACATAGAAAAAAGAAACAAGCACTATACGCTAGCTACTCTACTGCATCTCTACACACCCAGATACTCTTGGAGGGAAATGCACGGAACTTGTCTCTCAGGGAGTGAGAGTTCGTCACAGACTTTTTCAGGAGACAGATACGCCAACTGCGAGCTTGAATTTCGACATTGCTTTAGAATCTGAACACAGTCTGGCCTAAAAAAAGCAGAAACAGGAAAATGATTACCATGAACTTAGATCACTGGTTTTCTAATCCCAAATTACGTAAAATTGGGTGATACCTGGTACCTGGTGCAAACCCTAGCCAAGTGAAAGGATCTGTGCAAATTATAGAAACGACCTGTGCAAGTTTTGACCAAATGTTGTGCGACCCATCATCCACAGATTTAAAATTAACAGCTGTCCATACTATTAACGACTAGGTCTTCTGCACATGACTCAGTAAAAACTATCGTATCTTGAGCTCAATGTTGATCTGTCCAAAAAAATAGCAGATGACAATACTAACCTACAAATGGTGCTTCTTAGAGATTTGATACTGCACGGCTTAACCTGGAGTACACAAGCAATGGCCTAAAGAACAGAATTCAACAGTTTGAATTTTTCAAGTGATACATCACAAAAATTTGCTTTGGTCCCCCACTGTGGCCCAGTTAATGGCATGTTAACATACGGGGAAAAATTACTAAATGCTGATTGGCGGAGATGGCGGGCATTTTTCCTTAACCACGAGGACACTTTAGGTAATCAAGAGGGCATGATTACTTGATCCTGATTGGTTAACAAGTTGCTTATACAGAGCAAGCGAAGTTACAAGAGAATCTTCTTCCTGATTAAACTACTTTTTTGTCCACATATAAATACATTTTAAATGTTATTTCTGTTGACAGATTGAACTTTATCAGAATGGGAGTGTGCTAAGCGCACTGAACAGGCTTCCCTCGATAATTTTACCCTTTATGTGATAAACATGTAATCACAATGAGTCCTTGTGCCATTTCACTTGTATTTTCAAAGTTTTTCAAATTGCACTTGTCACTTCACGACTCTGGCAATTTTGTGAAAACTTTGAAAATATGCGTGAAATTAATCCACAAGTACCCTGAGGCCCATACAATTCAGTCAGACCTCTTTCTCAGCCAACCATTAAGGACATTGAAACCACTGGTGAATAACTTGGGAGATTTAACTTGAGTTTGATCAGAGAGATTAAAGCATTGCCTTTACGACAAACAGTAAACAGCAGACTGATGAGGGACAGTATCAAATTACTACACAAGCACCGCATACCTTCCATTGATCAGGAAGACATTTCTTTATGTCCTTGATTGGAATCCTCATATTGTTTGGCAAGTTAACAAAGCCTTTCATCCACTCCTGCATCTGACTCTTGGCCTCGTAATCCGAGTCAACATTACAACTGCGGAACAGTTCAGTGTGTCTATGGAAAGCAATTACACAAGCAATCATCAGGTAATGCTGTCTGAAGATGCTTTGTTTTCATTGAATTTGGTTGAGTTTTACGAAGTCTCACATAATTTGCATGTATATAAGCATAAAGTTCTTCAATGGCCAAAAAACATCTTTGTGTTAAATGCCATAAAGAAAACCAAAATTAACTGCAACAAGTATGATAATTAAAACACTTGTTGTTGACTGAGTTAGACGGCGATGGATGGAAAAAAGATTCCATCTGGCTCTCAGTTATAGCACACAGCTGTCTTACTGCAGTCAATAAGTACATAGTGGGCTCATGTTCTACTCACCTGTTGTTGAAGTTCTTGCAAAAGCTGAGGCCAGAACAACCCAACTGGCAAGGTGATTTCACTGAAAAAAAAAACCACCACACATTAAGTAATGAGCTGGGCCATTACTGTGATCAAAGAAACAGTTTCCTATGAGTAAAAGGTTGTCAAGTCTGCTCTTAAAAACAACTGAGTGGCAATAACATTGAAGCTTAACTTAGAGCAGACATCCTTTTAATTCAAGTGTAAATTCTTATAATTTTTTTTTTTTTAATTTACCGGTAATATGGTTTGCCATTTACTCCCATTGAAACAAAAACTAAAAAAGCCACTGGGAGCTGGAAAAAAAGTTAATAACATCTCAGACTTCACTTTCCCCTTGATCAAACACTCCTTGGATTTTGAAATTAGTATAATGGCAGATAAATGTAACACCTAAAAGAAAAAACCTCTGTTTACAAGGACGGATTTCAAGCGCTGCAAATGAGTGTTAGATTCAAATGGCAAAGGAAACAATATGCCATTATAAATGAATCATTTCATATACGCAGTTCAATATATGATTTACGTAATATATCACTTTGCCTGTTAAAATTGATTTCTCTTCAAAAGCAAATTAACTCACCAGTTGGATTAATAATAATTATTATTTAAATTATTTATTACAGTAACTGTTGTTCCCGAACTCACTCAAATTCCAGGATTTGATCATTACATATACATTGTAACCAGGGCTGGGGAACTGTTTATAATCCATTTCAGTGGATACAGAAGTGTCACAATTTTACTTGTCACCTAAAGCGTCCTAGAGCATTTGAGGTGTTAATGGGTTAAGGGCTAAAAGCTTAAGGGAATGTCAAACCATCTTTGCTAGACATCGTGCAAACTTGTCACTCACCATCAGCCAAGCAGTTCATCATGTCAATCTGCAAGGATAGAAGTGGTGTTTAGATCTTAAAACCTTCCATACTCCTTTTCATTGCTTCAAAATCAAACCAAAACAGTCTCACTAGCCTGCGAACACTGACGTATTTCTGGCGTCTCACAGGCTGCTTTGTATCTTTCTTTTAGGTATGAGAAATGCCGAGTGGATGGAAATAAAACAGTGGATAATGGGTGAGGAAACACAGGGGTGCTACAAACTCTTCTCACTTTTGACACTTCAACTCAACTCTTTGACTTAAACTCTTGGCTCACATTAGACACGTTTCATGTTAACAAGACTGCAAGCAACAACATACCTCCTTGGGATTATAGCCACATTTTAGATCAAACGACTCCCAGTTCTGTGTTTTTCCCCACTTGGATGTATACATCTAAAATACAACATGTATAATATAGACTTAAATTTCATGACTCATTAATGAAAAAAATAACTGTTTTTTGTTAGGCTAAAAATATCATTTTCAGGAATTTTTAAGTTTGAAGGAAGGACAATAAGGATTAGGACTTAATTACTAAAACAAAGTGATTTTTCATGAAATTCTTACTTAGAAAATATAAATTAAGCAGTGTGTCATGTGTCATGAATGACTGCATGGGCTTTGTAACATTGTTATTTTTATTTATTTATTTATTTTTTTTAATTTTTTTTGAGGAAAAGAAGGAAAGTAGACAAAAGTGAACAAAGAACAATGAGCTTTATGTAAGGGTCAAGTCTTCTAGCACTTAAGAGCACTAATTGGGGACAGCTGAACAATTTTAGATCAGATCAAACATTGGTTTTTGAGGAAAAGGGATAAACCAGAGTACCCAATGGAAAACCTCTAAGAGAAGAATAGAAAACCAAAAAACTCAACCCGCATAACATCGAGTCTGGGAATCGAATGTGGGACACCTTTCATGGGAGACAATCAAGTGCTCTCACTCAAGGGTTAGCAGTTGCCATTTTGCCGCTACTTTTGCTAAAATAAAATAAAGAATGACAAAATTGTTTCTTGCGTGAATTTTCTTTCAATCTGAAGATTAAGCGCAATAATTGTAGTGTAATTTCACTGTTTTGTTACACATACAACTCCATCGCTATGGTATCAAGCATTCGCCATTTTCAGCAGTTTCTTTACACACAAGTATTGTGGGTTCATGCATGTATTTTGTTTTGATACACCGCTGACAACACAATGCAGCATGACAATTTTGCGACTAAAATTTGTGAAACTGTGACTAAATTTTCGTCTCTTGACGCAAAATTGCGACTGGATTTTTTAGTTAATTTCAAGCCTTACTTAGTATGAGAAATCTGCCTCTCATGCAGGAGTACGCAAATTTAAAGACAGACCTGAATACACAGCCTCCAACAATCAGAGTCTTTAGCCTTGGAACAACATTGGAGTCTTGCGCTGTCGATCCCAGAAACTATTAAAATCCACAAAATCAGGACATGTCAAATCACAAATAGTAACATGAATTTTGTGATGAAGAAGGAGGGGGACATTGGGGGTTGCCCAATATTGGCAAATGCCGAAATACCAGGTTCAAAAACAGTTAAATACCGAAATCAAAATTAATGCTCTACACTAATTCTTCCCCATGTTGCTTATTTTGCATGCGCGGATTACCTTTGTCAGTATAGCAAAAGATTGTTAAACGAATCACGCTTGTAATATAATTAAAGCATGATCCCGCACCAAGAAGGAAGGTTGTAGATTTTTCAATTTCTTTTCCCCTGGAGCAACCGGAAGTCTGATAATTCTGTGACGTAATTTCTGCACCGAATACCATGAACCAAAACTTAAGAGAACCGCTTTCCGTAGAGTTTGATCATACCACAAATCCGAAATTTTCAGAAATTATTTCCGAAATACCAGGCTAAAAATTACCAGTAACAGATACCACATTTCCGGAGACCTTATAATGCCCCCCTTCAAGAAGGGCAGTTAATGCAGGTAGAGACTTGGTCTCACAGCTTTTCAGGCAAAAAGACTTTCTATCTGAGGGGTTGTCCAATAAGCCAGTTCGGAGTTTCAAAAGACATGTGCACGCGTCGGGATAATATCAAGCATATATTAAGCCTTTCACTCCTAAGAGAGCCACTTATATAGATTTTACTCTGTCTAACGCCAGACGATTTTACTCATCAATGGGGAACCCCACAAGGGTGATAACTACTGCCAATGTAAAGGATCCTGAATCTCGTAATATACAACTGTTTTGGACATTTATACCGTCACGAAAAAGCTGCTGATTCTTCACAGGAACCCTTCCTTTAAGACATAAATGTAGGCGAGAGATCCCCACACTTCAAATACACATTTCTTTCCTTGATACATGTAGTGGTCATCTGCCATCCATTTATAGATATGCTGATGAAGGAAACAGTCACAGCCAACATGCCATGATGGCTGTGGCTACCTTGATGATAATGACAATGATTAAACAAAGGAACTTTTTAAATTACTTTATTTTACCTGGCTCTGGAGGAGGTGGGGTTCCTGTGGGACACACTGGAGCTGCAAAGAATTGAATTCAATCCTTTATTATGTCTTCATTAAGAAACAGCTTCTGAGTCCACACTTAGTCTAGTTAGTTACCATGTATATTGTTGTTAACACTTTCACCCTTTTGAGTGGACACAGATGTTGATAAAAGATGAAAAGAATATTCTTCAAGGCTGTTGCCTAACAGGAGCCCGGTAGCCTGGGGCTCCCAAAGAATAGCTCTGGGCGCCTTAATTTTTCACAGTAACACCTTTCACTTCTTATATGTTGGGCTCCTAAGTTCTCGGCGTTTAGCTCTGAGGGCCCCTTTAAAATTTTCTTAGACAGCGGCCTTGTTCTTAAGTGGAGAGTCTGTTCTAGCACAGTTGTACATGTAGCTAGGATATTGAAAGTGCTCAACACTCCTCGCTTATTTTCCAAGTCGTGGAACAATATACAAAAAATCAACAGATTAATAATATTATTATTTATTATAAATGTTAGTCATCTCATTAAACACCGGAGAAAATTGGTAATCCTGTCAAGTTTAGAACTACTTAATATTGGTAGAAATGATGCAGAGCAAATATGACCTTTGAAAATAATTGGACACAATCAAAACAATTTGTGACGACTTTTATTTTAAAAAAAATCACCCAAAGTTCCTCAATTTTCTTAATTCTGTTAGTTTAGGTGGCTCTTTCCAACTAACAACCTTTTTTTTTCATAATCCATTTATTTCTTTGACAATGATTTGCTCTCTGGACCCTTCTCCTTTTTGGAAGTGACTAATGCCAACTGGTGTCAATTCTGACTAGGTATTTATAATTATTATGTCACTTCTCTCCTTGTTTTGTTTACTTTAGCTGTCATTTGAGCTCAATGCAATTGGTTGCCACCTCAACTGACCTGGTTTTTTGTCGGAATTATACAGAAGACAAGTCCAGAAATCATTACGCTGCAGAAGCAAAATCAAGCAAAACAAGTTTAGAAAATATTACCAAAAAAGACAAAGCTACAGAAAGAAGCAGTAACATAATTTGTCATGGAAAAATAACCAAAGAAAGTCTTGGACAGGCAACTGATACCTCAGTATTGTCATGCGCAAATGGCTTTCCACAGGCTTGCACCAGGTTTTCAATGACAGTATCTTCACTCTTCTGTGATTGCAGGTCCTGCAAAACAGGTTAAAAACATATGGTTACCATATGGTTATTACATGTATCAGGGTTTTGTGTTGGATTTTGTCTATAAAATTCCAGGAGTAGTTAAGCAATTTTCAAGGACCAGAATTATTAATTGAGTTTTTTCAAGGTCAGTCTTTGTAAGAAGATTTCTACGCCATACATTGTGTTTCAGTGTTTTCTTTGCTGAAAAAGCCTACCTAGATATTCCTTCCCACATCCAGCTGCAAGTTGAGTGTATGCACATGGGTATTTTAATTTTCGGTTTTAATGTTTCCCCAATAGTCAATTTTGGGCTCAAGTATTGAAATGTATCTTTAACTTAGCAGGATGCAGCTGCAACAATTTTCACCCAAGGAGTTTTCAAGTAGTTTTCCCCAAAATCCTTTTTCTCAAGGGTTTTCCAAGCACCCTTGAAGTCCAAAATTAAATTCCAGGGCTTTTCAAGGAATTCAAGGAGTAGCATAAACCCTGTGTATATAAAGTGGGATTTCTAAACCAAACAAACCAGTCAACAGCAGGGTTTTCAATAAGAGCTGGTGGCAGGAGGAATTCACTGGCTATTGCATGTGAATTTGTCACCTACATTTCTTTACTCTAGTTATAACACGAGAAACATTTGCACAGAACACAAGCCTAGGATAAGCAAAGTTTTGTTCATAAAAAAACAAATGAGACGCCTGAAAACTGACTAATGTCAGTAGCGATTTTTGTTTCCCTATCCTCATCAAAGGCGAAGATAGAGCACAGATGATCCAGCGATGCAGCAGTCCAGTATTTGGTGTAAGCTGTCTGATTGAAGTGTGACAATAGGACATTAGAGAAAGGTCTTTTCGGTCACAACAGATCAAATACATTGCACACAACTGTAAAGAATGCAAAGGAGTGTTAAAGTAGCTATGTCATGCTATTTTAGCGTCTTTTGCCTTGCTGATGACATACAGTTGCAATGTTATGTGGCAGACAAATGGCATTTAGTGAGAAATTAGTGTTTTGTTTAAATGCCCTAATTCCTGCTCCAGAATGCAAGAAATGCATTCTAAGAAGCCCAAATTTCAAAATTTTCTGGGGGAGGATGCCCCCGGTGCCCCCTACAAGCTTGTGCCCTTGGCCCTCGGAACGCGCACAGTCTTTGGAACACGTTGTCCACTCTCCGCTCACTTCTCAGGTTTTGCCACCTACTAAATTCCCATTGAAAACCCTTCAACAAAATACCATTCTTTTCTGTGGGGGCTGGGGAATTGTAAACACTTTGCATGTTCTTACAATACGTTAGTGCAGTTTAAAACAGGTTGTGACTAATATCCTGAATTTAAACAGAGTGAAGCCAACAGGCTAAATTCTGATGGTCAGTCCACCGTTCACTGGAAGAATGTCTAAGGCTACTTGCTTTAGAAGCTAACCATAATTATGACCTGGGATTATGTTGATACCTCGTGACAATACACACTAATGTAGCAGCTTTCGCCACTTTGCAAAACCTCCAAACTAACTACTGTCTGGCAAAATCCGTTTTTCCAGACATGGCATTCATGCTTCTAAACAAGTTTGCCAATCTATGTGTATTTTAAAAATATAATCTAAGTATTAATTTAAAATCACTGATGAACTCTATAAACCCACTTACAAGAAAAGAGTAATAAATAATATATAAAAATCAGCTTGAACACTCACCTGTCTGCAAGTTCTTTTGCATTTCAAATCATTAGATTTCAGCTTTTTACAGCATTTTAAACCTAAAAAGAGCAACATTATTATGCAAGGCAATAAAGTATACTCTATCTAATAACATTACACTTGTTAAAACAAGCGTCAAGGAAAGAAGCCTGATAATTTTTTTTAATGAGGCCACTCATGATCTAGTAATTTTTCATTATAAATTTACAGTATTATGTTTCTCTAGATCAGGTCTTTGCCTATTCGCATTTAATATATTCTATAATAAAAATTGCATAACAGCATTGTTTGGTTACTGTTGTCATTGTTGCTTCATGCACACATAAAAGTGTAGGCATGATAAAAAAGCCAACAGAGAACTAATGTAATGATATGAACTGTTCTTTCTAATGATAAAAAGTTATGTAAAAATCTATGGATTGTCAAGGGTTGAGGAGTGATGAAATTATACATCTGCACTAAATATTTACCTTTGGGTTTTGAATCAGCCTGTGGAACTGGAGAAAAAAAGAGGGCATAATTACACTGTATTTTTGTTATATACGAAAACAGGCACTGGATAGTGTTGAATGCACGCTCTGATTGGCTACACAAACTCTGAATATTCTTTGCTTTTCACCTCCAAGCATCTCGCACCCAAAAATTTTGTAATTATTGCAGGAATACATGAGTTAAAAATAATCATCTTTTTGTGATATATTATCTCAATGTTTTAGTAACTATTCACCTCAGTGTTGGTGGCTAGGGGTGGATATTTACCTCGCCGCTCAGTAACTATCCACCACCAACAGCCACATCCACTTCGGTGAATGCTTGTTAAGTATAGCAATTTCTTGTCAAGATAATTTCTGTTTCACTGTATAAGAACAGTGTCATTATTATTATTATTATTATTATTATTATTATTATTATTATTATTATTGGAAGCTGAAACTTAAAAGATCCTAAGTTATGTAGCTGGTATTCTTAAGGTGATTTCTGGAAACTAAGTTCACTCACCGATGTCTTTAGTACCGTATGTCACACTCCAATTTACTCTTAATGACAAAATGCTAACAAAAGACACTTGAGAATAATTTGTTTTTTCTTATGCACATTCAAGGCAAGTGTGTTCCCAGTTCAAAGGTTAGCAAGGAGTTGACATACACACCTCTTTTAAGGAGGATTGTGCATGGAAACTAAATTTAATTAAACGTAATTAATTGAAAATTGCCACTCTTTGAGAACCCCCTCATCAGTAAAGATCAAACCCAAACTTACTTAAATGCTTTGTTTACAGTGAAGTGCACTTAGCTATCAAGCTATTTCACGGGCACCCCACTTTTACTAATGAAAGAAACATGAATAAAAACCCCAGCTGGCAGGAGGCAACCAGCTGACTATCTACAAAGCGTGGTAGAGTTGAATCCAGGACAACCAGAAACAAATCCAACCAGAGGTTAGAACGGGATTCAAGCCCGGGGCAACCGTATGCAAACCCAACGCCCTAACCACTGGATCATGCTGCCTCCCTTATTTAACTCTTGGCCATCAGCTAGTGTATAATGATGCATACCTGTGCACGGATTAACAGTGCCAGTCAAGTTCTCCACACAAGCAACAACATGAGGGTATCTGAAGCATGCCTTTGACATGTCATTCCTCATGGAAACTGAGGGGAGTTGCTCCGAGGAAAATACCTGTAAGTGTAAGGGGTGAATAACTAAGTGCCAAGTAAATCTACCATAATACCACAGACAGTGCATGGAACCCTCAACACGTCTCTGGCACACCTTTCTCGCTGATGCCAAAAATATTCCTTTCTCCATACAGTTTTAACAACACGCAGCACAAATTACTGTCCTTGATAAACTTTTCCACTGGGCAACCTGTTTTGTTTTTGTGCCCTATCTCTTTTTCCCTGCTGGAAGAGGTCTCTTTACTTTTGCATTCACTGGGCTGACAAGTACGGGAAAGGAGCACTCTTCAAACAGCATGCTCCATAATATATTTGCTGACTGTGCCTTGAGGTCACTGTGTCCTGCGCCTTCCTTCATATTGATTCTACAGTTGTTTAGGCTGCACACAGCCAGACATGTAACTTGAACCCAGGTCAAAACCTAGCTAGATATAGTGCATAAGCACAACCACACCCAGGGGTTTCTGTATCCGTGTCTGACTGACTAGTTTCTTACGCACTCTGTGATTGGACATTTCACTCACACAACAAATCATGCAATCCTCCGAATCATTTACTATCCTTTCAAAACCAGCAATGGCGATTGAAGCTGAAGGGTGGAAAAGAGTGTTCAAACCCATAAAAGATCAGTTTGAAATTGATTGTCTCTAACCTGAGAATTAAAAACTCGCTGTGGCAATTTCTTGTATGAGTGGGCGACCACGAAACAGGCTTGTAGGGATGAACTTGTAGTTTCTTTGTCTTTTTCTGCCATATATATATATATATATATATATATATATATATATATATATATATATATATATATATATATATATATATATATATGAATGAATAATCAGGACACGATCATACTTTTGCCTCTGGTTTTCATACAGGTCTGTTTCGTACAGGACGTTTAGTTTGTCCTGCACTCATCAGTGTGTAACCAAGAGTGATTTTATTCGTTGAAGATTACCGCTTTTGAGTGCAGGACAAACTAAACGTCCTGTACGAAACAGACCTGTATGAAAACCAGAGGCAAAAGTATGATCGTGTCCTGATTATTCATTCATTTGTAATTGCCCTACCGCATGGTATAGAGCACTCTTAGTACAGCAAATACAAGCCTACTTAACGTATATATATATATATATAACTGACTGCATATATGCCGTAGTTTTTCGTTAAGTTGCCTCCAGGCTAAATTGAATATTTGATTTGTCTTTATTTGCGATCAATGGCAAAGACAAATTCAAACGCTCAATTTCAATGATTGCATTGAACTGTTTCCATTCCTTTAAAAGCAATACTTTTCTATGACTCT